>NC_092705.1:29037565-29305065 GCF_964275005.1 Diadema setosum | reverse complement strand
TGTGGGGCCGAGCCTAGTCTCAATTGCGGGGCCGAGCCCCGCAATTTTGTCCGTTTACACTGCCGGGCTCGGCCGCGCTTTTAATTCAAACCTTTCAATATTTCGTCATAGTGGCGCTCTGCTTGTAAACAAACGCAATTTGGTATAATCTGGTTTTCAGACCCTTTGCCAACTGGATTTCGTGGTGATGAAGTCGCCGTTCGGGCAAAGGCCATTGCCGAAGGAAAAATCCTTTGCAAGACAAAACCACTTTAAACTATACTAGTTTTCGACGTTCAGGGGGTTAATATCCTGAATAACAAAATAGTACGGGCAGAGGGTTTGGAAGCCAGACTAAAATTGGCCGCGCATTTGGCCCAGTTTCCGTTTACACCAAGAAAAAGCCGGGCTAGGCCACGGCTCGGCCACGGCCGAGACCTGCCACCTCCAGAGCGTGGCCAAATGCGCAACCAATTTTGGCCCCGCATTTGGCCTTTTGCGCGTTTACACTGAAATGAAGGCGGGCTTGGCCGCGGCCGAGCTGCAGCCGAGCCTCGCACTGTAAATGGGGTCTAGGTTTATCTGCTCAAGGACCACAATAAGTCCCACAGATATGTACATGGCACTGTTGATTTATGTAATACCTGATGTGAAATCATATAGCTTATCTGGAATGCCCCTTTCGCATGCACCAGTGTTCATCTTTGCTTCATCTAAAAAACTCAAAATCCCAACTAATTATAGATGTTGGAAAGCTGCATGGAGAAACAAGTGTTAAAAATAACTTTGTATTCTTCCATTATCACACCATTGTTGTTATGAAGTGTACACAAGTAACTTTCAACAAGGAAGTGTCCTGGAGACTATTATTTTTGCTGATAATTTGTTGATATTATATTTGTCATGATTAGACAATGAAATTTTATTTGAGCATATTTCATGTCTAGTCTGCATCAAATTATAGTTTTGAAAAGGGAGAAGTGAGTACTGAAAAAATGTCTAGCATTCAGCAAAGCTTTGCCAATTTTAATCTTTTATGAACGTACATTGTTTTGGGGGAATTAAAGATTCCTTGACTGATTTTTTACTGTAGAACATGAAGGTGACGAACAAATAAGAATTGAATTGAGACCATCGAGTACAATTTTCATACATTTCAGTCTAGACATGAGAATGCATTTCTTGTCATCCCCCTCCCCTCTTCTGTTTATTGGCAAACACATGTGGGAGTGGTACCGATCATAAAGCGGTCGATGCAGTCAACCGCGACGCCGATCTAAAGACATGAATGTCGGTACTGAAACATGTTTTTCACCAAACATACTTGCGTGATTGTAGAGTATTATGTGAGAAGACCATTAGGATTTCATTGAAGCATGACACTGTCTGAACATTTGGTCTTCATTCTCTGAACTTGTGCGGAATAGACTTACAGTACTCGTTCAACTTAAACACATTTCTTTTCTTCAATCATTTGTTTGTAGGTTCATTGCTGTGTGCGTTTCTGCTTTCTGTTTCCTGAGCTATTCTTTTTTAATATCCCTAAGGATTATTTCCGTGTCAGAAAAATGTCATGTTCAGAACTAGTCAGTGTTTGGGGGGAAGAAGGTAACTTCTTGTAATTTCCCCTTCTAAGAGGAAAGGATTTAATAAAAATCAGTTGCACTCAAGCCAATAAAACTGTTTTAACTGTCTTAATAGAGAAAACAATGTTTCCATAATGTTGCATAGTCTTTGACACAAGTGCTATAACGTCTGATAATGCCTGCTTTGGATGTGAACAGAAATGTCTTTCATATGAAATTTTTGTGATTTCTCAAGGCTCGGGGAACTGGGTATTATCTGCAGTTTTTCTTGTGTATTTTGCCTTTGTAAATGAAAAGTTTGCTTGGTGTATGTGTGCATCCGTCGAGTGTTTCTTAGCCTTGTCTCCTTGTGAATTCTCAGTGTTTCTCTCGAGCAAAAGAGTTGTCCAGAGTAAGAGCAGTAGACGGCAATGCTATGACTTTTGAACCACTTGAGCTTTCCTTTCACATGTTTCTCAGAAACAACGCCTCCGCGATCGATGTCCTCAGGTCTTTTTTTTTTTCTTACAAAGCTCCAATGGAGCATGAGTCTGTCTACACGATGTCATGCTAATTTAACATCAATCGTCCCCAGTATTAATGATTCATGCATCAACTCACCAAAACTATATCAGAGTTCATAAATGTCATTTAAATCACTCATTTACACAACTTATTACTTAATGATTACATATTTCACGGTGAAAGTGGCAGGGAAAATGGCGGTAAAAAATGTCCATTGAAAGGCACAATCATTTGCACTATTTCTCCATCAATGCGACCTTGGTCTTTAATTGCCTTTGGTTTCGTTGTTATCAACACGTCTGTGACAAGCCGAAAATTTGATGACCGCCCATTTTAATGAGCGTTGGCGTGATTATTTTGCGCAAATATGATGTCTGCACAAAGGGTAGGAGACAATAAAAGAAAAAAGGACCGCTTGTGAGATGTATGATTACATAATTCAGAACTGAGAATATGACCACGATAGGGACGGCATGAATATTTGAACGTGAGATTGATTGACTGGTTGAAAGGATGAAATGCCCAAATGACTGGTGGTCTCATTGAGGCAATGAATGAATAAATATTAAGTGAGGGAGCAAACGGCCGCGATGGCAGAACATATTATTCAGACCGCTCTGAATAAGATATCGGGCACCGGCTGAGATGGATGTTGCCTATAAGCAGGAATCGAGTTTTGGAGGTTGGGATGAAAAGAATCAGGGGGTGTTGAAGCAGTTTTTGTTGAGCATTTACCATGTATGTACATGAGTCCGTTCATATTGACAGGGGATGGTGTAAACAAAGAAAAATGTTCGATTCAAGAGAATTCAAGAGAGAAAATTTATTACTCTACACCATTCTACCCTTGTAGCAGCAGAAATCAAGCACTTGGTTCTCAACTCAGATGAAAGGAGATAATTTTGCTTTAGAATCAGCTGTCATTCACACCAACAAAATATAGTTTGATGTCAATCGTGATGCAGATACCAAGATTTTGCGCTCGTTCAGACTGACAGGAAATTAGTGGCAATTTTCCACTGATTGCTGAATGTGATAATTTGTGGACCAACCTGGGTGTGCCTGAAATAAACCCAAAATAGTGACCCTTGCCCTAATGTTTGACTGCTCTTGTAATGTGTGTTTTGATGGTATTGAATGATGGATTTTAAAAAAAAAAACAACAACAACAACCCAAGATTATTTACTCCAGCATTTACAGACTTGCCATGTCGGGAATTATTGCACTATTTCTCAAATCATTGTGCTAATTTCGAAATAATTGCAAGATTTCTTGGGATATCAATCTCAATGCTGATTGTGCGGTTTGCAGTGAAATTTTTACGTCGCTACTGGCAGAAATCTTACGGCTTTAATTGTGATACAGATCTCAAGATTTGTATCAAAATAATTTTCATCAGTGTAAATCCCACTATTAAGGTATTTATGTCCATGGATATAAGAATGCTGACAGTTGTTTTTATCGCTTTCATTGTGTTTTTGTTATTTCATATAACATGTGCATGTAGGCTGTGAGAGGAAGCTAAAATGGGATTTCTGCAACAAAATATCGTATACAAAGCAACAGTAGATATTTGATCATGACAAAATGGTATTTAGATGTGTGCAAGTCCAAACACTTTCAGCAGCTTTCAAACTGCTGTTTAACCCGTTGAGGATGAATCCCGAGTATACTCGGGCAGGTGTCTGTGGGAAATGCTTGTTGTAGCAAAATCAGACCATCCTCAACGGTTAATGGTACACTGTCTATCTGTAATTAGACCCCACTTTATAAGTTGTGTCTTTTTTTTCCTCATATATTCATGCCTACATGAAAGCACATTCCTCTTCTACCTGTCTGTCTGTCTGTCTGTCTGTCTGTCTGTCTGTCTGTTTGTAAAGTTATTTCTTGACTGTTTGTATATATCATGTCATATCCTTCCATGTTGCCATACTTCAAGTTGATAAGAGGGTTAATTACCTTTGCCATGGAGATTATATTTCTTTCCGGCCTTTAGTTGTTTGTCTCGTGTTCAAAATAACTCAAAAATTTGTTTACTGATTTGGATGAAACTTACAGGAAAGGTTAAGAATGACACAAGAAACAGATGCTTAAAATTTGGTAGTGTTCTTGAAATTTTTATGGATTTTATGAAGGATTTTTTATGTTCGGCAGGTAGGATCAATGAACTTGGGTCTATATGATGCTTCGTTATATCTTTCTCACTTCTTTCAGATCCTCTACCTCTCTTTCTCTTTCTATCTATATATTTCTATATGCATATATATTATATATATTTATATGTGTCTGTGTGTAGATATATGTATGTATATATATACATATATATATATATGAGGAGTTTGTTTGCAAAAACCGATAAGTCCATATTTGTCAAATGGAGATATTTGCGATTAAAGGTCAAGAAAAATAAAGAGTACAATAAGAAAATTTTTGCTTCTTTTGACAATAACTTCAAAAATATACCTTTATATGTAGTGACCAATATATCATTTAAAAGGTATTATTTTGTATTTTATGACAGAGACCGTACTTCAAAATCTTCAAAAATGGACTTATCGGTTTTTGCAAACAAACTCTTCATATATATATATATATATATATATATATATATATATATATATATATATATATATATATGTATATATATATATATATGATATACATATGTTTCATCAGTTACTCTTTCTATACATTTTTCTATCTATCTCTCTTTCATCTTTCTCTCTCCCTTTCTACTTTCTCAAAGGAGATTTGCCCATTTTCATCTAAATGGGAAACAGACTGGGGAATAAGAAGCACACCGGATGCCATTCAGTGCACTCCCCAGCCACCTCTTCAATGGTACTTAGACACACAGAGTTCACGGCCGCGTACTTTGTGTCCCTTTAATCTCCCATGCCTTCTACGCATCGTATACTCTCATGTGGTATATAAGTATCTATATATATATATATATATATATATATATATATATATATATATATATATATATATATATATATATATATATATATACATACATACATATATGGACATATATATAAACCCTCTGTAATATGCTTAGCCCCTTTTCTCTCCATATTCCTTTTTGGGTGGTGAATACCCACTTTTGGCTTCTTATTTCTCATCTTTTATTTCCTCAGCTTGTAATGCTCTCATGTTCTTGCCGTCTTTCTTCACATTCTTTTCTCCTTCTTTCAGATGCAGCATCTGCCGTCAAAGGAGTTCTAGAATTTTTGTCGCGCATCGGTGTCAGGGAATTATACTCAATTCTTTTCTTTTTTTGAAATGCAGGCAGAGATATTTGGCACCATATACAACTAATGTACAATTGTGCCAGACACATATGAATAAGAACGTAATGGATACATGGATCCTATTGAAGAAGTTGTCGCGCCAGACGAAAACAAGGAGAAAAGTTTGCCGCTGTGAGCCATCTTAAGATTTAATCCCCGCGCATTAAAAAAGTTTAGATATTGACTACATGCTATTATATGCTGCCTACATATCCTTCCAGGTTTTATACTAATGTGGAGAAGTTATACTATGTATTTGGGCTGACAGTTTTTCCTTGACAGCAAAGAGAAAGTGCTCCAAATACATGTGTATGGTTTATTGCGAGTTATATTTACCCTAGATATGTGATAAAGGGGTTATTTTTCAAGTTCCTTCTATCATTATCTTGTATGTGCCTTCCATCAGCCAGCCTGTTTCAATTGAGCAAGATACTGCATGAGTCTGTATTTGGGAAATATATTGATCCGCACACACAGACATCTCTACTAACATATATACATACATACAGACATACATACACAGATGTTTAAAGCTATGCACATTACACAATGTAGGTATATATATTGGTGATTTATTTGCTTATTTATTCATTCATTGAAATATGTACAGTTCTTATGGTTAAACTGTATAGAATTCAGGGAAAAACAATGCTAAAGTATGAATTATTGCAAATGCACAAAAAATGCTCCCTTTTTTCAATAGGAAATTTCAACTGTTTCACATGTTTTTATTCATAATAAATGTGGATTTGTTTATATTGGTATTGTTAGAAGTTTTGACTACCGCGAGGAACAATCAGACTTTTTTCAGGTCGAGATGCCGAAAGGAGTTTCTTGTATTTCTAAGATTAAAAACAGAATCCTCTCTGAAAAACCTTCATAGTTGGTACTTCTTGTGCTCCAAGAATGATCAGCTGTTCTCAAATTTTCTTTATTGATTTTGTGCAAAGGTTTTGGGTAGTCTTTTTTTTTTTCTGTTAGGTCATACCTAACCTAACCTTTTTTTCTTTTTCTTTTTTTGGCTTTCTTTGATATGTGATTGGCTTGAAAGATTATTTTGGACTCGAGATGAGAAGAATATGAAAGGAGACAGACAAACAAAGTTAATAAAGAGCAGGAAGAAATAAGGCAGATCATTGATGAGGGCAATGACAGATGCTCAAATTCTACTTTTTGTGCCTGCCTTCCCCGCTGAATGTTCACAAATATGAGATAGAGAGAGCCAGGTGAGAAACTAATAAAAAGGCAAAATGTTCATCATACCTGTATTTCTCTTAATTCCAGAAGACTGCAAAAGATGCAGTCGTACAGCCTTTTTTATAGTCACATTTTGCATATTGACAAGCATTCATGGCAAACTGAGGCATTTCAGTGAGAGAATAGGGAACTCCAATAAGTGGACCAGGCAGTGAAAAATAGCAACTTCATCTTCCCCATCCTTAGCTCCATTTTGTTCCATCACCTCTCTTCTTTTTTCCAAGTGTTCTTTTACCCTTCTTGTGCATTTCTCTCTCTCTCTTTTCTTATGTCTGTGCGTGTGCGTGTGTGTGTGTGTGTGTGTATGTGCGTGCGTGCGTGTCTATGTGTGTGTGACCATTCACAATGGTAAGAGTACAAGTGCCCTGCTATGTTCTTTTGTGACTGACACCAAGATCAATGCTACGTTTGTGCTGCCTTGGCTGGTTACCACGGTAACTCAGTACCAGACACTTTCTTTCTTTTCTTTCTTTTCCCCTATTCTAGAAAGAGAAAAGAAGAAGAAGATGGAGAAGAAAAAAAAAGCGCCCAATCAAGACTTTGCCTTGGCCGTGGGTTGGGAGGGGGTTAGGCCGCGCACTAAGGGAGAAGGCGATGTGATACACACGTAGAGAGGCGTAGAGGTGGTTGTTCCGCCAATGAATCCGAAGAGAATAGACACCCCGTGTAGCTGCAATTGGAGGTGGTGGGGGGTAGGGGGTGGGGGGAGAGGAGAGGGGCTACAGAGTCCATTCTTGTTGGCTGTGTCTCCCTTTCACCGCCATCATCCCCATTGACTGGGGTATTTGCGGCCGTGATGTGACCATTTGAATGTGTTCCAGCCTTTTCTCCGGGCTCCCTTTTCACGACGTCATGTTCCAAAAGGAGCTGCGGTGGGGAGAACAGAGCTGGAGGAGGGCATCCAAAGAGACGTATAAGCAGAAAGAATGCTACCACACTATGAAGAGAAAGTTCGGGAGAGAAAAGGGAGCTGGGAGGTTTTATTGTGGTGGAAAGTGCAATTTAATGATAAAACATGTATCGCCTACATCGGAGAAGAGTAATTGTTCCTTTCTCTGAGCTTCGCATGAAAAAAAAGGGGGGGGGGGGAGAAAGAAGCAGATTAAAGCCGGGATGAGTTTGAATTTGACAGTGTCAATTTACCAATGTCGGCATCTGTCCTTGCATCATTTAGTCATGGCAACACGCGTCGACTGTCTCTTCCTTTTGTTCTCTTTTCCACGTTCTCTCACTCCTTTCTTCTTCTTCTTCTTTTCTCCTCCAGAAAAATGCTCTTCTAAAGACTTTTCCCCCACCATAAGAGGCTTACTTTAACTGTAATCGTTTTAGGTAAGACTGTGTGTGCTATTTCTAATCCAGATGACCAGGAAATGTCCAGGGAAAGAGGAAGAAAAAAAAAATATAAAAAATGTTCAGAACAGAAATGCAAAGAGACAGAGAATATGACTTACCTGAAAAGTGCAGAAGTACCCAGAGGGGAAAAAAATCCAACAACTCTATTTACCTCTTATTATTATCAGTAGAACAGGGTTAGTATGCTGTTACATTTTTTATGCACTTTACTCCCTTGAGAAGTAATTGCTATAATGCAACATGCCACATTTTTAGTTCATATGCTGTGCAGGTGTATATGGTAGTTGGAATGGTTTCATTCATACTCAAGCACCAAGAGAGCGCCATGGATAAATCCCTTATCTACCATGTATATACGTTTGAAGAGTTTAACTGCAGAATGGGTTAAGCACCATTTTTTAAACATAGTATCAATAGTATCAAAATTATATGTACAAAGAAAAAAATACTGTAAAAAAAAAGATAACAGCTGGAATTCCTCTCGCTTATGCTGCTTGTTCACATAGATTCATAATGCTAAGATGGAAATTGTACAGATTCATGCAAAGATAAAATTGCACAAAGACTTGCAGATATACATATATACAGAGAAATATTGTAACAATAAGTGATTCGCCTTATTAACTTTAATCAGGCTGTTTAATGCTTCTTGAGCACACAAAATGCATATAAATATATATATATATATATATATATATACAAACTCCTGTATATATGAAGGGTTTGTTTGCAAAAACCAATAAGTCCATTTTTGAAGATTTTGAAGTACGATCTCTGTCATAAAGTACAAAATAATACCTTTTAAATGATACATTATTCACTACATATAAAGGTATATTTGTGAAATTTTGGTCAAAAGAAGCAAAAATTTTTCTTATTATTCTCTTTATTTTTCTTGACCTTTAATCGCAAATATCTCCATTTGGCAAATATGGACTTATCGGTTTTTGCAAACAAACTCTTCATATATATGCAAAGAAAAGCGTTATACAAAGACATGAATTAGCATGTACATGTGCATTGTGTATGCAAATGTAAAACTCTTATTTCATGATGCATTTAATTTAATTTAATTTAATTTGATTTGATTTGATATCATTTGTTTTCACTAATTTTGTTCATCTCCAACAGAAACATACAAATATATCTTACAGAAAATAATTGCACAATGTACAACAAACAAATACAATTACTAAGGAAGGTAAAAACATTGATGAAATAAAATCAGTAGCTTTCAAACAGATCGTCTTGCCCACCCCTTAAGTATTTTATTTGTCAAAACAATACAGCAGTCATAGGTGTTTGTTTGCTGCATTTACCAACCAAACTGTCCATATCCCTGCCCGCCCCCATCAAAAAAACAAAACAAAACACACCCATAACCCTCTCCTTATGTAACAATGCCTCCCACACCTGCAGCCACCTCAATTCAATTCAATTCAATTCAATTCTATTCTATTCTATTCTGTTATATTATATTCAATTCATTTATTTCATTCTCATTTTTCTTCAATTCAATTCAATTCAATTCATTCATTTCATTCTCATGTTTCTTCCTCGGCCACCACTCCTCCCCCCCCCCCCCCCCCCCCCCCCACAAGCCCACTATATACTGTATAAGCTGATATTTTCACTCGGGTTTAATTTTCGCACAATTCGAGAATCCCAGTTGGACCGCGAATTTAACAACGAGCAAAAATGTCTCCATACGCTACAGTAATAGCGCATTTACAATAAGCCTCGGTGTCAGTTTTAGAAAACAACATCTTGCGAAAGTGTCTGTGACCTCCTCATTCGCGAAAATATTCGTACGCTTGATTTGTTTGATTCATTTTCCATCTGAGAAGATGGCTGGATAGCCCATATTCAGCTACGTTAAGCTGGTCTTCCATGGGGTCCAGTTGGGTGTGAGGTGGGACCACTTCACCGGGTTAAACACCCTGCTCTTTGCGATGAATGAATGAAGCGGGATCTTTTACGTGCATGAGTTCTTACTCTCTCTTACACGGGACCTCCATTTTATGTCCTATCCGAGGGACAGCGAAAATAACAGCTTATACAGTGCAACACGTCACACCTGCATACACCCCTATTCGCATCCACACACTCACATAAGATACTGCTGTATATGAAAACTCACATGCACACACATGCACCTGATTACACTCTGATGTGCCATGGTCACCTGTTCCAATTCATAACTTTGAAGTACATTGGCCTCGGAAGAAAAAAAAAAAAAGAAGAGAGAGAAAGTGTACACACACATACACACACACACACACCATCTTCACAACCTGAGCTTTGTCTTGCCTTCATGTTTCCATGGTAACTTGCCAATATGCAAGATTCCTGTTTGGCATCCATATGAGAGTATTAAAAAAAACACACACACACGCCCAAATATGACAAAATTTTTAGTTTATCGGTTCTTATGCAAATATGACAGAATTTTTAGTTTATCGGTTCTTATTCTATTTCACTGCCATTTCACTGAAAAAGAAATCTAATAGCAGTGAATTCTTGTCCAGATTTTGTTTGTATGCAGCATCACAAATGTGGCAGAAGCGGTTTTGAAAATGCATTGATATGTCTCTAAAATTTCAGCCTAGCAAACAGGCAGTTAGCATGCTAATGTGGCCCTGATGTGCCGGCCGCCAGATTTGTCAAGCCGTTTTTATATGCCGTTCAATCTGAAGTGGCCGGGAAAGAATTATTGCATCGTTCATGACACCATAATGATTGTTGCAGAAATTATCAATATTGCTCTCATTAAATTGGCAGTCCTGAAGTTTACTGCATATTGAATATTGTAGGAAGATTTCATGGAACTGGTTACATTCATTGAATCTCCACAAAATGTACATAAATTTGTCAATTAAAAAAGAAAGAGGAACTTTACTCCAAAAAAGTGGCACACTTTCAGAGCATATGACAATTCACTTAGTTCCGCAATTGGGGGGGGGGGGGGGGGAGAGATAAGGCTTTAGTATATCCAGTAATCATAACAAATTAGAAGTCTGAAAATGGTTCATATGTTATTATTTGATTACCAGACAAATATGAATTTGTTGATGTTGTACAGCATAAAACCATCTAGTTACAAAAAAAAAAATAAACATATCGCTGTTGTGTGATGCTGTATCTGTTTTATAATTCATACTATTCACTTTTAGTGTTTCAAAAGGTTGATAAAAATGTTCTTTAATCTAAGCCCTTTGTACAACTGTTTGTTTTGGATGCAGAATTGTCAGAGGCCTCATAATTGCCAAATTAGTAAAAAGAAAAAAAAAATGGATAAGAAGAATACAACAATTCATGATGTTGCACATGGATACCAATGAATAAAGAATTCAACATGTTTTCACTTGTCTAGGCTAATGAAAGATCACTTGGCTAACCTTTATCAGAAGGCTGGGGGAATAATATTACCCTCAACATATGTCAGTGATAAGTAGAAAGAATTTACACTTTTTAAAAAATATGAAATTTTGTAAAATTTTCTTCATAGTTTCTTTATCATTGTCCTACAGAGATGTCACAAACTGTTTTAGTCTTCTCATCCAATGACTGCGGTACTGAAACTTTAAAAATTCATAACTTTTTTTTTTTTTTAATATCGTCCCCCAAGTTGTTTCCCCCAAAATAAAAGTAAAATAACTATCTCACACTTTTAGGCTCTATACAATTTATGTATTTTGTTCTTCCCCCCTATCTGTACAGTGACTTGGGTAGAAACAAAATTTCTTCTTGTGACTGAGACTAAATTTATGACTGGAACTAGGAAAAAATAAAGAAATCCCTGAAATGAATGAAAATTAGCTTTCAAACCAGCAACCTCAAAGTAATAATTCAGAGCTAAATGAAATGAAATGCAAAGAGGTAAGATTGTCCAGAAGAGAAAAAAGAAAAGGAGATAGAAACCAAAGAAATCTTTTCTCCCTCCCCAGAGCAAATGGGTTTAACCTAAAAAATTCCCATGCAACACTTAACTGTCACGCCATCCACGTATTACAATGAATATGAACATTTTGACATCAGCCGCAGAGAACTGGCAAGTTAAGCCCCGCGAGTCGAGAGTCCGTATTAAAGACAGTTAATGGCTCGGGGGAGAAAGTGTATCAAGCGAAGGCAGTGCTACTCCCAATAACAAGGGAATAAATCGGTAATTATCCATAAAGTTGGCATGAAAATGGAAGCAGAGAAAAGCGTGAATGTGGAGGGGAGAGAGGAAAAAAGGGAAGAGTGAAAGGGTTTAGGGGAAGAAAAAAAAAATCTTCATTCGATCAGAGAGAAGATACTCTCTTGGTAAGTCGCGATCTTAAGAAATCCCGCTGGCAGAGCGCATTTCTCCCCGCTCCGTGTGATTGCCTTTTGGAAGATCAAAATTCAAATGGCGCCTTTCGGAGGTTAGCCCTCAAAAGTCAAGCACCGGCAATTGTCATGCATTATGCGCGAGTCAAGGCTTTAGCCGAAAGCTTTCAATTAGAAAGTTATTAATAAACATATTATACCTTCATCTATCCCCGACAACATCATATCTTCTCCCGTTCTGTAGTATCCTCTCACTCTTCTTTTTTTTACCTTTATGCCTTTTGTAATTTTTTTCCTGTTCATTTTTGCTTTTATTCTTTGCAGTTTCACGTTGGCAACTTCCAGCATCCGCTCTTGTAGTACTCCATACAGCCATGAATTCTACCTTTATCAGGCATTTGTCACCTCAAGGTATGATGTTTAATCATTCAGATCGATGTATAATAGAATGAATATCTTGATCTGATATTAAGATCTCAAAAAAAAAGGAGGCAAGGTAATCAGTGTGTCAGACAAGAAGAACACATCTTGCTTTTTTTTTTTTTTTTTGCTGCACTCTCTGCCCCAAATCTTATGTCTGTTTACAAAAGCAGGATTTTTTTTTTACTTTAACTACCAAATAATCTTGATTCTGTTAGTCTCTAAAAATGGTTTTGTGTCAGAGTTTTTTCAAAATTTCTGCTGTCTTGGAAAGCTTGGGACTCCAGCAATTCAGAGGATATATCAGACATTTTCAGCCCAAATGTGTTGCAGTGCCAGGAAATTATCAAAAATCTGGTCTAGCAAAGATGCCCTTTCAGCCGCAGAAAGTTTTAGACCAAATAATGTTTTAGGAGCCAATGTCATTGGCAGAAATGTATTGTTCCTTCTTTTTTTTTTCTTTTTTTTTTTACAAATCTTTACCCTTTATGCAGATGTTGTTATTGATTGGTCACTGAGCAATGGGGAGGATGACAAATGGTTTGGTTTCTATGGCGATGGATATGCTCCCATCAGTGCAAACGTGTGAGATGTAACCACTCATCAAACTTGGAACAGTACAAAGTCACAATTTAAAAGAGGATAAGACATCTGATATGATATTGTGCACAGTAGCTTTGTATGATTATCAATTTTTTCATAGCTTTTTTTTTTTTGACATGATATCATAGACACTGTTAGCATGTAGGGACCATGCAACTCTGAATTTTCAAACTGGTAGTATTGTAAATGCTTCTAAACGTGTGGTAGATAAAGAATATTCATTCAAATCCTGCATTCTGCAGTAATCAACAGCAATGTAATGTCAATGGAACAAAAAAAAAAAGCCATTTGTTCAAAGATTTCAATTCATTCATTTTTTCCATTTTCAACAGAAACATGTGGATATTTTACAGAAATTGAATACATAAATTACATCACAATACATAATGCAAGATAAGTTTACAGCATATTTTTAATTATACAGAAATGCTGCAAATGGGGAGGAGTGCTAAAAAGCAGAGCTTGTAGGGTGCATTCCCCCCACACGTAATACAACAAGTTATATGATTGATATGCTGTTATACATAAAAAGAAGAAATGCAAAAGAAACTAAAGTATGGAAACCTAAATAACATCAACATAGTGATGTTGACAGCTGTGCTAACTGACAAACACTTTGGTCTTAATGTGGAAAAGTGGCTGAAATTAAACATCTTAGTTTCACATTATTGGGTTGGTTTTGATGCCCCAATTTTTGTCGAAAAACAAAACTTTAGTATTATAGAATTTTTGTGCCAAATTATCACAGCTGTCAGCTATGGTGGTAAGATCCACAATTTTAGATTTTCCTTCAAATACTGCCGCAAGTGTACTGTTGTGGTTATACTTATATAAACTTCTCTATCTTTAATGAAAATGGAATTTGTTGAAATAACAATCCACCCTTCCATAAGATAATCATTGAGCCCTTCTCAGTGGGGCTCCAGTGGTCCAATTCTCCATTCTTGCAACAAACAAACAAGGAAACAAATTATCGGGAATATTCCGGGAATCCATGCGAAAACAGATTTATACATCCTTTTCTTCCATCCAGTCAGAGAATGCAACTTGTTGTATTCCGATGGGGGAAATAAATGCAAGGATACTAAGAGACTTACATATGAAATACCCTTTTATCTTCAAGATTTTCATTTACTTTGAATTCTTTATTCTTGTTCTGTTTTTCCTAAACTAAGGCACATAAAACTGACAAATACAAAACAATTTCATATTTGTACTGACCTATTTTGGACAATTAAAAAACAGAGTGTTTTTTACTATCAAAGAAATATAGAGTTATATGATAGAGCCTTTAGAGAGGCAAGTTCATTTGCTTGCATATCCGATCAAATTATTTGTTTTTCATGATTATTGGGAATATATATTCAGGGAAGTTGAATAATAAACAGGGTATACTGTAGTCATGAATTTTACACTTGTATGTATGTATATATATATATACATATATATATATATATATATATATATATATATATATATATATATATATATATATATATATATATACAGTGTATATAGGCCGTGACGCGAGAAAAGGGCCCTTAGCGCAGCTGCACACAAACGTCACAAATCGGCGCGGAAGTTTGACAAAGCAATACGCGCAAAAATGATCAACTAGCTAAATGCGCGCATATGCATAGACGCATCAAAAAGTGACAGGATTTGGATAAAACACTTTTTTTTTTAATGTGGTAATGGGGCATTTAAGGGTGGAATTTTAGAAAAATGTTTGCGTATCTAAATACGTCAGAGTTCATTCTACAATGTGGAAGTGAAAACTCATTTTCAGTATTTAATGCCCTAAGGGCCCTTTTCTCGCGTCACGGCCCATATGTATGTATGTATGTATGTATATGTAGTACTATGTGTATGTATATGTGTGTGTATACATGTATGTATATGAATATGTATATATTTATGTGTATATGTGTGTATAAATGTATATATGTACTAATGTTAAAGCATATACGTCAATTTATGCACAGTGTTATGTTTGACTATTGTTACAGTTTAAAACTTAGTAGCCGGTATCCCTGAAGGTTCATCAACATTAATTAGCCCAAACAGGGAAATTGTTATGCACTCACTAAAGTAAATTTAATCCATTGCAATAAAATTTGTTTAAAGTTGGGAGACAATGCAATATTTGGACAAATGGCACAAATTGTGTGTGTTGAACCTGGCAAAGTTCCATTTCTTGAAAATATTAATGACCTGAGATAATAGATGTACTTCAAATTAGTGTATGCACAAAAAGACCTAGTTGTGTACTTGCATAAGACAAACAAGGTCAAAGCTAAGAAGGACATTAAAGGGGGTGAGGAATGCCCACATTACAGGCAGTGTCAAGGGATGTGTGCTGAGTCTCCCCTAATAAGGATTTTGAATTTAAGAACAGATAAGGGTGAACAACAGGTGATTTCTGATGGGAGATTATTCCAGTGTGGAGAGCTGGTAAACATTGCTGTTTTTATGCCAAAGATTGTTCCGGTATGCAGAAGTTGAAATGCATCTGTCTGTTAGAAAGAGTATGTGTGAAAAAGATCTTTTGTTCTGCACAGATGTACAAATTCTTACAAAGTTGTTTAAAGTCATTTGTACATACCAAAGGCAATATTAGAATTAGAAGGATTTAATCTTAAATTTTCAAAATCTAACGTGGAAAGTACAATTCATTTGTAAGGGACACAGGCCTATTGTCAGCATGATTAGGAATAATCTTTGTTGGACATTTCGGCATATTAAAGAGTGCTGCTAATTAATAGCTATTAATTTTATTCCAGGCAAGAATTCCATAGTTAAGGTATGGAGATATTAGAGTTAAGCATATACTTTGAAAAACCTATTCCCATCTTTTCTACCCGATATGCCATATTTTTAGCTTACCTGAGCCAAAGGCTCAAATGAGCAATTGCAAGCATTCAGTGTTGTCGTGCATCATTCTGGAGTGCATTGTGCATGAACCTTGCACATTTTCAGCCTTTCTTCTTGAAAACGCCATGACAGATTTTCACCAAACTTGGAAGGTGTCACCCCCCGGGTGATAGGACATCAGCTACAGTGAGTAAGTACTGTAAAATATGTTATCTTCACGGCAGTAAATTTTCGCAAATTGGAGCCAGTTGCCTTTTTCGTGGCATGAAATTTTTGCGAATTGCCACTGGCATTCAAAGCATTTAGTGTAGACAAGAACTTTTGCATGCATTTTGATTTTGTGAATCTTGGCGCTCGCAAAATTCGCGAAATTAAAATGCATGCAAACATTCCTCGTTTTACAGTATATCGGTGACTGTGGTTTCAAGCTTGGTAGTCTAGTGGATATGACGCTTGTCCAGCAATCAGGAGATTATTGGTTCGAGTCCAACCCGAGTATGTGTGCCCATGATTTGTTATCATGGCTTCTGCTAAAACACTAAATAATCGATACTTATTTACGTCGATGAAGGGCAATCTGTAAATCAGATGCAACAAAAACAACTCAGTGCAAGACTGCATTAATTTGAATAAACAAGCAGTCAATCTTTAGTTTACTCCAAGTTTGGGATTAATTAAAAATAACTTTGGGTTACCGGTAATTTTATATCAAATTGAGAAGAATAACATTGATATGACATAACACTCTGACATGAAAGTATATTTCTACTAGACAAAAAAGATCTTATGTGCAAGATGTCTGTTCATGAACCATTGTGGTTCACATGACTCTTGTTTTGATAGGAAACGATATTAAATTCAGTTTTTCTGTAAGATGGATTAATCTGTTGTTTATCTGGCTCTTGGAAAAGATTCTCTAAACTTACAATTCAGTTCTGTACAATTTTGTACAGAACCGCTGTAGTGGCGAGGAACAAAATTTGGAAGCAAATCTTGAGTGTGTCTGTGAATTGTACGTAGATTTTCTCAGAGAACAGTGTGGACGATGCGGCGCAAAATGATAAAGATGTTTTGTGAGGCTTAGGGTTTTCTTCTGTTTTTTTTTTTTTACTACACCAAATCTGGAGGATATTTTCATAGCTGGAAAAGGAAGCAATCTATATTGGTAAGCATGAGTGCCTTTCTATAATCTCTGTTTAGTTTGTCTTCCTTTTTTTTTTTTCTATGCCGTCATCTCCCACTGCCTCGTGTTCTAGATGTCAATCTCGAGGATGAATACAAATTTCATCCTTAAATCTCTGTAGTTCTATATTTTTCCTTCAATGGAATATGAAAAGGGGCATTCCAGAACTGGATGGAACTACAGGACACGCAGATCTCTTTGTGTTTTTATTTTGCCTGTTTTTTTGTGGATGTGCCGAGCATTCCCAATACTCTTTCTTGTCTTCTTAAAGAGTAATACCCCTTTCAGTAATTCATGCATTTTTTTGCCCGCTCCTGATGCGAGCTAAATTAGTCCGCGCCAAGCAGTAAAAATTATGTGCAGTAGCTATAGCAGAGCTGCACTACTTTTACAATGACCCATTCATAAACTGGGTCTAGTAAGGGATAACTACCATGGTAACTGAACACGTCATGAACAGAGCGGAAGTGCATTTCCGCGTGATATTTGATGTGCATGCCATGTGCTTATGAGCTGAGCAGCATAAGCTGTGACCTTTGACCATGAAGGGAATTTTTGGCCCGAGTCTGGTGTTGCTATCATCCATAAACTCTTCGATCAGTGCCAGGCCTGCGCCTGGTTCTAGCTGCAGCAGTGCCAAAATAGTCCATGCCTGGCGTGGGCCACTTAGGCCCAACCCATTCATAAACTCAAAATTTTTCAACTTGGCCCGCACTTGGTCCGAGCCAAGAGGGATTCTTAAAGGGGTATTAGAAACAAGGACAGTCAAACTTTCATTAGGGGAAGCTCACTGATAAGGTTTTAGGCCTCATTCTTTAAATGATGTTCAAATATCCCAGTTACACTACAGCACACTGATGTGCATTTATACTGGAAAACTGGCTGCGCTACTGAAAAGTGAAGAGGAAAAAAAAAGAAAAAACTTTTTTATTTCAAACTGACAAATGACTATTACAGTTTGGCAGGAATGTTAAAGAGTTTGAATGAAGTTGTCTTTTCACCATGAAAGTGGGGTGCCATCAACTGTTGACAGTATTTCTTTTTTTCGACCACAAAAGGAGAATTGAAGCGTATGCAAAGGGTATGCATTGTGATTATTTATGATTCATACTCTCTACTCTCATTCTGGCGGAAATAAATAAAAGTAGAGAGAGAGAGGAGACAAAGAGAGGCACAGACGGACAGAAAGACGGACAGAATCAGCGATTGAGAAAGAGAGGCATGGAGAAGATGTGGATAGTAGTCAAAACAAGTATTAAAATTCATGAAAAAGAACCAGCTTTATCTTGCGCAGTCTAAATTTATTCATAACAAAGATTACTACCCCTATTGGGAACCTGAATTAACTCTTATTAGCGGTTGAAATAAAAGTGGCATACAGATTGCACCAATCTTTTCATACTCTTTTTTTTTCTCTCTTCTTACCACAAAATTTTCTCTCTCCCCTTCCTCGTTGTCATCTTCTTCTTCTTTATTTTCCCTTTCTTTAGCCGAAGAGGAAAGCGGTTTTACTGATAGTTACGATCTTAGTTTAAGTGAAGATAATTGGGAATATGCGTGGACAAACCTAAACTTTTGAGACCATGATATCTGCTACTTTATCATGCTATTACAAGTGTGGGACTGGAATCGCGCTCAATAATTGGAAACACGTCATGGAATAATTCCTGGCGCTTCTCTTTCTCGTATTTGCATACTTTCATCTGTTCATTTTTGCCCTAGTTCCAAACCTTTTTTTTTTTTTCAGTCATATTTTTTCCAGTGACAGCAACTGTTTGTTGACTCTCTTGAACTGATTACACTCTGCCCTTTGGTAACCCTTTCCTGTAGATTTTTTAGTTTCCAAATTATTTATTTAATTATTTTATTTATGGTTATTTATTTAGGGCTCCCCAACCAACCAACCCAAGTTGTGTCTTTCATCCAGGGGTATTTTTTGAAGATTTCTTTGCTTATCATCATGTGACCAGCATATCGCAGCGTTGCATTGACTACCCATGATCTTTATGGCCACAAATCAGTCAATTCAAGAACTTGTAAACCATTTTCACACCAAATTTTAGACAATGCAAAGAGTAGTAACAAATGGAATGCATACATCGATTGCATTGCGTCGTATGTGGGCAACAATACAATGAGCAAAGATATGAGCTACACGGCCAGATGTGACAGTGCTACTGAGCTGTCCCATGGTGCATCTATGACATGACTCTACAACAGTGCTTTACATATTGGAATACAAATGACAAGAATCAGCACAATGATTTTAATATTGATAATATCAGTGAAATTGTCAGTATGGATTATATTTTCCTTATTCTAGAAAGATTCTCAAAAATGAAGTTCTCCTATAATAATGACACACAACTTTAACAGTTTAAGTATAAGCATAAATGTTAGTAGCAGTTGTAGTAATAGTAGCTACAGCAGCAATAATAGTGGTAGAAATAGTAATGTTTAGTGATAAACAGAGAACTAGAGGTGGTGATAGTGCCATTAATAATAGTGATATTATTAGCAGGAATATTACCTGTAGTAGTAGCAATTGTAGTAGTAGTAGTAGCAGTAGTAGTAGTAATAGTAGTAGTAGTAATAGTAGCAGTAGTAGTAGTAGTAATAATAGTGATACATTGTAGTAGTACTAGTACTAATAGTAAAGGTAATAGTAGTAGTAATAGTAGTAATAGTAGTAGTAGTATAAACTTAGTAGTAGTAGTAGTAGTAGTAGTAGTAATAGAAGTAGTAACAGTAGTAGTAATAGTAGAAGTAAACATACCACACATTGAAGAGTGAATTATTCACCCCTTCACATTTTTAAAGGTATAAATCCCTTCTTATATATTGTTTTTATCCTTCTATACCTCTCTGATCCATATTAGCTGAACTGCCAAGGATTCACTCTACAAATCAAATGGACTAATTTCATATCTACTGTAGATTCAAGGCACATGCTGAAAAGGTCTTTTCTTTTTTTTTTCATGATAAACAGCAGATGGTAATTGTCTCACAGAAGATGGTGCTTTCATCCAATATTGGTACGTAGTCTGTCTATTGAAAAGAAGAATATTTCTTACTGGAAATTGAAGAAAAAAAAAATGGTATTAACATCCCATTCTCCAATTAGGACATAAACCTTTTTGCTGCCTAACATAAGATACAATTATTGCCTCTTGCTCTTTGCAGATATGACTTTCTAGTTCCAAAGTCATTGAGTAACACACAAACACACAAACAAACATGCACATGCACACAAACACACAAACACACACACTTGCACAAACACACACACACACACAGACACACAACACACACACACACACACACCCTTATCTAGAGGCACAATGAAAACAGGTGGTAGTGATATGGGTCCCCTGCAGTTTGATGTCATCAGCCATACCCACCCTGCCTTTTAGCAGTAGTCCTTTTGATACTTCATTTGTACTTGAAGTCATGAGTGAGATACTTGGGAACTGTTAACCCATTGAACACTACTGTAAAAGGGGATATTTTTGTGTTAGTAATTTTTCATGCATGGCTAGGTAAGACAAATTTTGTGTGCTGTTAATTTCGTGGAATCAAGACATTAAATAGTATATAACAAACAAAAATGTATACTTGCTTTCATTTTTAAGCTCATTTCTGGTCATGCGAAATGTGCAAAAATTTCCACAACCTGCGAAAATTTCCTTTTTTGCAGTAGTCTCAAGTATACTCGGGCAGGTGTCTATGGGAAATGTGTGTTATAGTAAAATTAGCTCATCATCAGTGGGTTGATAAAGTTTCACTTCTTTCATCTCTTTCTCAGCAGCAATGTGTGATGTCTTTGTGTGTTTTATCAGCTCAGTTGTATAATTGTTTAGTTTAGTTTGAAGGTACATAATTCTAAGTGAAGAATGCTGTTTTTCTTGAAGAGTTAGCTTTACTTCTGAAACAAAACGGGTCTCAGATTCAAGACGATTTTACGTGTAGTTTTAAGAGATAGTATTTAAAAATCATATTTTGGGGAGGTTTTTTTTTTCCCCATGTGTTGTGTCTAAAGCTCTAGACAATCATTCTGTGATGTGTTGATGCTATCTTTTTACACTGGGTAGACCTCTCCTGTCTGTGTATGCTAATAACAAATCTAAGAAATGTGTGCTTTTCAGAAGAAAAAAATCAAGTCTTGTGGAATTCTCTTCATGTTTTCTTTATATCCTTGTTCAGCTTTGGCATCGTGAACTGTTTTTAGTTTTCTCATCCAGCGATGGCAGCATCATAACTGTGAAAAAAAAAAAAAAAAAACTTTTAAAATGATTGTCCACTTTCCTCATATTTCACAAATGTTCTACTAATATTACTGTATTCACTTAATCAAAAGGTATATTTGGAGAAAACTTTCACAGTAACTTACGTGCATTTTTATCATACGATAAAGTGTTAAAGTCCCAGTGATATACTGATGAAGGAGCTTAGTCTAGAAATCCTGGAATGCTTAGCAATCCTTTAGCTGTGTCTAGAACTTGCAGATTAAAAAAAAACCAAACAGATTTAGTGCTTTGAGTAGTTCTAAGTAGTGATTTAGGGATAAGAAATAACTAACGAGAAAATGGTAATCAGTATAATCATTGTTAGCTAGATATACAAAATATGAACAATAGTTTTATTAAAATTTGTTTCTAGAATAGACTGTCACGATGACAGTTTATTGAGAAAATTAGTAATATCTCCTTGTATATATCTGCCACTTTATTGCAAAATTTTTTTGTATGGTAGGGATTTTCATGATATAACTGAACTATGCATCAAATATGATAATTCAAATACTTTTTAATCACTGCTCTTAATGTTAAATGGTTAATTTAACCCTCTCTGTACCAGGGACTTTGTACAGTGTGTACAATGCTATGGGGTTTTCTGTGCCAATCAGCTCTCAAAGCACGCAAAGGGTTAAAGTAGACCTCCAGGTGATTTTCAGACTTTTACATTTGAACAACTATATTAGTTATATTGAGTACAGAGTTTCAGAATTTATGGTGATTGGGTTGGGGAATTAGAATGTTTTCAAAGTTTGCAACAAATTGCAGTGAACAAGAATGATGACACGGCAGCCTCACCATAAGAGTGCATGAGTTGGGGCTCAAGGAAGCAGAACAAAAGAAGATGGCATGCATACATTCTACACAGGTGATCTTGTTAAGCAAGTGGTACTGCAATGGAATTACACCGCTAGATTTCTGAAATATGTGAGGCTCCCATGTCATGAACAGTGTTCAGTGTAATTTGTGTAAGATCTTTCAGAGTATTGTCTCTTTGCTCAAGGACCACAATAAATTCCACAAATCTATACATTGAGCTGTTGATTTATGAATTAACATCATGTGAAATTATGAAAATCGTTCGGAATGCCCCTTTAATGGTCTTTGATGTTAGTCTATGGGAGAGAGGAGGAGTTAGTTGAGGAAAAGAAAGTGTACAGAGAAGCACAGGGAAAAAGAAACAAAAGCATACGGGAAGAAGAACAGTAGCTATGTTTCTTCCATAAAGTCCTTCCACACCACCAAAATTGAATTTTCGGGGGTAATGCATTTAAGCCCGATTCTCTCTTTCACTCTCTCTCTCTCTCTGGTACTTAACATTCAACGTGCCATCTCATCCTTCGAATCTCAAAAGTGATGAAGAAGGAGGGGGGAAAAAAAAGACATCAAAGAAAAATAGGGAGGATGTGTTGAGATGGGGGGGGGGGGGGGAAGGGACAGAATAAGAGTCGTCCGGTAGCAAAAGCTGCCGGAATAATCACACAGAGGCCTAATCTGTCTAATTCAATATGATCCGCTTCTTCCCGCCTTACCCCACCCCTCCCCCGTCCCTTCTCCCCCCCCCCCCCCCCAACGACTTGACACACACCGTCACACTCTTATATGAGAGATAAAGCAGATATTAATGGAAACACATCCCCATAGTTTGCAAGAGTAACGCCTGGGATGAGCACCTTGCCAGTAAAATTGAGGGGCGAGCAAAAAAAAAATGGTCTTTCACTTTCCTATCTCCCTCTCTCTCTCTCTCTTTCTTTCCATTCCCCCTTTTCTCTGTTTTTATCTCCCGAAAAATGATGTAATCAAATTATCCGGGAGCTAAAGAACGCTTGCCCTGATCACCATTCAAGGTTCTCTTTGTTGTAATCTCGTACAGTGGCCACGACAATCAAATCAGTGAATTGCACGGAAGCAAGGGTGTCAGTTCCACCCCCTTTCTGAGGGGCTGATTCTTTAACTCGATTTCATTGAGCTCCTTTATAACCTGGATAAAGCGTATACAATTTCGGAGCCCTGGGCAATGTTGCCCATTTTTCTGTCTTTTTTTTTCATCTCTCTCTATCTCTCCCGCCCCCTTCCTCTTTCTGTGATCATCGTTTGGATGCACATTCTTCTTAATCTTTGCCTCTCTCCATTTGCCTGCTAGGATAGGTGATGATGAAATTAGTCGAGACGGGATTAACAGATTATTGGTGTATGCCTGGAAATATGACTGTGCCTGGTGTACTGGTAATGTATTTCCATTTAAAACTACATTAAACAAATATATAACCAAAAAAAAAAACTTGGCTTATAATCAACATAAACCATTATGGCATTACTGGTTTTTCATGAATTCCCAGGTAGACCAGTAACATATACTTAAAGGGATGGTATAGTATTGGTTGAGATGAGGATTCAGCTTTTGACTTTTTGCGAGATACTTAGAAACCAGCTTATGAAATGTTAAGGAGCATACAATTTTAAGAGGAATTCAAAATTTACATGATGAAAATCGGTTTTGAAATGGCTTAGATATTCAAAAACAAGGTAAAACAAAGTGATCCTAATAAAATATGGGTCCCACCTTTTATCAGGATTGCTTTGATTTGAATATCTCAGCCATTTCAAAACCAATTTTTATCAAATAAACTTTGAATTCCTCGTAAACTTGTATGCTCTTTCATATTTCATGAGAGGTTTCTGACTTTCTCAAGAACTCATCATCAAAAACGTTAAAAAGCCTGAACCCCATCAAAATCAAGACCCATAAATGATCAGCTGAGAACCAGGAGGGCACTTTTGCATTCTAAGATTTGAGCACTAATAAAAACAAAACAACCAATTTTCATGAAATGAAAAGTTTTATTTAATAATCTAAAGTTGGTAAATTTATAAGAAGTATTGCTCCAAATAGAGGGTAAAATAGTGCCCTTGCAGTTCTAATTGTTAACATGTTACTAGAAATGATTTAGAATTAACATTAAATTGTAGACGAGCTCACGCTGTACAACATGATACCAATAATTCAATGTCCCCCATCATTGCGATAACACCCTTCTGGTTCTCAGCCGATGTTATGATGGGCAAAATATACAATTGTCATTTTGCAATTTGTGACAGCGAGAAAGGGAAGAGGATTTACAGAACCAGTACAAGATATTTCAGACATTTGTTGTAGAGTTTATGATGCAAACAGCCTTTTTTTTTTAAACAACTGATAAAGAGATGGCAAAAGGACTCTCTGGAGTCGCATGATATCCTTGTTAGCATTGATGCTCTTGTGCTTTTGTGCTCTTATAACATTCATTCGCATCTTATTCCATAGCTGACTTATTTTATAAATTATTTACAATGAGAAAAAGCAGTGGATGTATCAGCCATGGGTAGAATAGAGAAGATTTATCCACCCCCCCCCCCCAGTCTTATCGTAAAACATCCTATGAATATTTTTTTTTCATCATTTAGACAGACAGATAATAGAAACACAGATTTTCCCCTTACCCATCTTTTTACCATCTTGTTCTCTCTATAAGCTGCTTTGAAAATGAGACAAAAGGAAATGTATATCTTTTGTAAGACACATGCCTTACAACTTTTGTATTGCTTTGAAAAAGAGGGGGGGGGAAGAAATGTGTATCTTTCCTTTCATGACACATGCCTTACAACTTTTGTATTGATGTGAAAATGAGAAAAAAACAGAAATGTGTATCTTTCCTTTAATGACACATGCCTTACAACTTTTGTATTGCTGTTAATAGTTCTCCATGACTTCCTCCTTTTTTTCTACCCTCTCCCCTCCTGAAAAGAACTGGCCATCATCAGATCAGCATTGCCGTCTGTCTAGAGCATCAGTTTTCACGGGTGTGTCCAAATGACCGATACCCCCGGTGGAGTCAAACTCTCCGCTGATGCGGTCTCTCCACAGTCAAAATGCACCAACCTGCCATAGATACTGGTGGTGGTGGTGGTGGCAGAGAATTAGACATGCAGCATCACCAAGATCTCAGAATTTTTGACTCTTGACTAATGTCTGGCCCACAACTTCCACCATTCCAGCATTTGCCAATATCCTCCTCCTCCTCCTCCTCCTCCTCCCCCTCCCCCTCCCTCACTCTCCATCTTCCACACTCCCAGCTAAGAGGGGCCTCATATTACTTGATTTCTTTCCCCCTCCATCTTATTTGATTAGGTCCCTTCTGCTCGGTATCAGTAACACCCTCACCAATAACTTATTTTCCATATCAATAAAGATGTATTAGAGTCACAATACGCCTCCGCAAACGCATCCCCAAAACAAAAATTGATAAGAGCTTGTCTTGTTGGTATTATTTTCATCATGGTGTTATTCTTCTCTCCCCCACCATCTCTCACATTCTCTAACTATCTCTCTCTCTCTCGCTCTTTATATACTTCACATCTCTCTTTTTATTATCCTTTTACAGCAAGAACATCATGTCCACATCCACTTTTTTTTTTCTCATCTCCCCTCATTACACCAAGTTTCCCCCTCCAAGCCAGTAAATATATTAATCCTGGCTGTAATCAACGTAATTGTGTGCGCCTTGAGAAACGTAAGTGATCGACAGTCCGGAGTGAATCGCCAAAAGTGACGTTGGGCGGAGAGTGATTTTTGTTGTTGTCGTTGCCTTGATGGACTTCCACCCAATAATGTGTGTCTCCCTCTTAAAACTGACCCTCCCCCACCCTCCCCCCCCCCTTGTCCAAGAGGGAACAAATATTTGAAGGAAAAAAAAGTCCAGAGCATTTATCTCTATTTTAATCTGCTGTTTCGTATCAGGGGAGTTATGTGCCCTCCCTGTAATTGTGTGTTTGTGTGATATTGAAAGGTATTTTCTCGCGGTCCTTGTGTTTGCCGTTCAATCGATATCTCTTGCGAATCAATCAGGCATTTTTGGTCGTGATTTTGAATTTACCTACTGGCCCATCCCAGCAAAGTTCGTCAGAGGATTATCAATTTTTTTTTTTCCATGTGTGTTTGCTCTTTCTCTCACTCTGTGTGCAAAATATATTTCCTTCTCTTAGCACAGAGAATGAGATGGTGTGTCTTCAGAGAATTCTTATCGTATTTTCTCGTTTAAAACGATACAACTCAATTTCTGGTCAATTTCCCTACGAGCAGATGATGGGTCGGCTGCATTTTATCCATTAAGCAATTTGCCGGCGAGCGTATCATTTCTTGTGTGTAGGTGTGTGTGTGTGTGTGTGTGTGTGTGTGTGCATGTGTTGGTAGTTCCATTAAAGCTGATCTCATTATGCCCAGAAAAGTCTGTGATAAAAGGTGTTTTTTTGTGAGGGAATAATCTAAAACTTTTCACATGGATTCAAGTGAATGCAACACATGCCATGACGGGTCATAAAACGCTCACTAATGTTTCATTTGTATTTGTACATTGCTTTGCAAAAGAAAAGAATAAAAAAAAAAGAAGAAATACTGCTGAAATGTTCTGTTCTGTTTTATCCAACCAGCCCACTCTTAAATCATTCAATCTACGGTAATGTCCTTTGCTTTTTTCAGCGACTAACCCTCCATCTGAACTCCTCTTTCTCATTTGCCTTCATGTGTCGTATAATATGATCCAACAAAACCAATGTTTACCTACCACTTCAGAACTATTGGATATAGTGGCATTTCTAGTTAGCACACAGTATATACACACCCCGCAAAATTTATATTACATTTTTCTTGAATTGATATTCAACCATCAAACATGGAAATCTTTGTTGA
This sequence comes from Diadema setosum, assembly GCF_964275005.1. Taxonomy (NCBI): domain Eukaryota; kingdom Metazoa; phylum Echinodermata; class Echinoidea; order Diadematoida; family Diadematidae; genus Diadema; species Diadema setosum. The sequence continues at coordinate 29,277,678 of NC_092705.1, read as the reverse complement.
ACCTTCAGCACCTCTTTTTTTTGTGTGTGTGTGTGAAACTCATTTCTGTATTTTGTGACAACTTGTAGCTCTCTTGCGTAACGCTTTGTATGTTTTCAGGGCCTCCCTGAATACAAGCATTGAAATCAATGGAGAGCTTACCCCTTTGAACAAGATGCATTGATTGATTGATGGATGGATGAATAGATGGATGGATGGATGGATTGTTTGATTGATTGATTGATTGATTGATTGATTGATTGATTGATTGATTGATTGATTGATTGATCGATTGATTGATTGAAAGTGATGCAAATAAATGATTTGAATTGCATTGAATTGAATAGATTGATAGGTGGACAAGCCAGCAAAGATTAAAGGGGATGGCTAGTAACTGATCAGTGGGAATCAGTGGGAATGCTGGAGGATGATTGTTCCAATCCTTGTGGGATTCATTTAAGAGTACACTATATATGTATTCTTGTGTGAAAATTATTTGCTTCAGAATGGTCTCGTATTCAAGTAATGTGCAGTTTAATGTTTCCAGGTAAGCGTCCCTGGTCAGTGACGGGGCATTAATCTGCGCATTACTTGAATATGAGACCGTTCTGAAGCAAATAATTTTCACACAACAGTAGATATATAATGTACTCTTAAATAAATCCCACACGGATTGGAACAATCATCCCTCAGCATTCCCACTGATTCCCACTGATCGGTTACTAGCCATCCCCTTTAAGCAAATGAATACACAGGTGCATCTGTTCACTCAATCAAATAATACAAACCTGTAATGAAAAATGATTGCTTCAACCAAATATTCTCTTTCTGAAATAGACAGAATATTGATAATCCTTGAAATATAGTGTAAACTGTTTATAAAGAGGTTGAATGTAACAAAACCCTCATATAATTAGGGGACTTTGCAAGTCCCAAATCTTTATATTTTTTTTGTACCCTGCTATAACAAGGAAATTGATACAATTTGTAATTTTCAGGTCCTCGCTATCCGGGTTCCCCTGTATGCTGCTTGGTATGATTTAGTGCTTAAATAGACCCTATTCTTCAGACCCTCTCTTCTCAGTACACACTTTTCAAAAATTAGTGCTGTCTTTCCAATATGAAGATAGGTTAGGAGAGTCCATTTGAATTGAGTTATACATCATTTTAAAGCTTAAAGTCTGTCACATATTTTGATTGCAGCTCCAATTAGGTTGTTAGTGGTCAAGAGTAGAGTGTGTCCATCTACACACTGCATCTTGACATGACTAGTCTCATTTTAGCCTCCTCTATAAAGTAAAATCAATGTGAGAATGTTAGAAATATGCAAGATTACTTTAATAATAGGTTAAGTGAATTGTGTCTGCTTTGTGTCTATTTTTTGACATAAAAAAAATTGTAAAAGCTCTGTGGTTATGAAATGTTGACTTTCACACACAATATCAAGAAAATTGCAAAAATCAAGTGATACTTAACCTGTTTTTATGCCATGCTGCTACATAAATACTGTATGTGTTAAATGTTTTTATGCTGTCAGCTTACAACAAATTGATGTTAATAGCAGGATGTTATCAAGACGACTTAATCTTGAAAACCAAACAGTGACCCCCCCCCCCCCTCGCTTAAAGTGTCTTACTAACATCGAACTGCACTGGTCTGTTGATCTTGTATTATGTTACAACTTAAAGTGATTGCCTCAAAAAAGGGGGCATGGGGGTAAAAAAAGGAAACTGCCAATTTACACGATGCATGGCAGAATTGCCTACAAAAAAAAAAGAAGAAGAAGAAGAAAGAAATAGAAATAGTGACATGAGCAAGCAGGTTAAACTCGGGAGTCATTTATGCCAGACACCTTTCCATCACGCGAATACGAAGACACATGCCTGCGAGCCACACCGAGTATTGGATTTATGTGATTGAATAAGGGGAGAATTACACCCCTAAAAAATACACGGACCTGCTCGGCACAATAAAAATCAATCGCAATCCATCCTGGAGGGTCGGTGACTCTTCCGACTTTTTGTTGTTGTTGTTGGGGGGGATGGGCATCGGCATCGGCATTGCAAGGAGCACCAGCGTTGAACAGAGTGCTGGGCACGTGTCGCCCCAAAAACTCCGCCCCGCCTCTGTCTTTTTATCTTATTGCATCCAATCTCTTTTGGGGTGCCAGAGGGGTGAACAGTGGTGAGGTAAAACTGTAGCCATGACAGAAAAAAAAAGAGAAGAAAGAGGGGCGAAGGGGAGGGTATGACGTGATGGCCGGTGGCTATTGGTATGGGGAGATAAAAGGGGAGGTGGGGGGAGTGAAAGGGGGAGGGTTGTGAGGGGTCACCCAGGGTGAGCAAAGGGTGGCTTGTTATTCTATTGGATGGGATTAGCTTTATGATCTATTTAGCAATGTAACACACCACTGTTTAACCCCCTGGCCCTTGTTCTATTGTTGAAAGCAATGTCCCATTTTAGTCTAAATGCTCATGTCATAAGTATGAATTTGGGGGGGGGGGGTTCTGTTTTGTTTTGTTTTGAGATTCTTTTTTTCTCCTCTTCTTTATCAAAGTATGATAATAGAAGTGGATTTGAATGTGACCTTTATTTCTAATTTATTGAAGCAATCTTTAGAGACTTAATGTTCAAGAAATATCAAATTTGATGATTCTAAAGGAAGTATGTAAATAATGAGTGTGGTATCTTATGGATCAGGGGAGGGGGGAAATATGGTACTCTATCTAACAGGTAAATAGATCCTTGTCATTTGATTGATTGTTTGATATTGATAATTTTTGCCATTTTACTATTACGCCATCATTTGTACAATTGTAGCTCCATTTGACGTGCAATCTTGGATCCGAGCGATTTGCTCCATTGCATGCTCCCGTAGAGCTCAGCACACTGTGTACATAAAATGCTTGCACTATTTGCAGTGTCCATGTGATCAAGCATATTAACCCATTCCATGCTAAATTCTGAAATGCCCATAGACTTGATACACAGGCCACCAGGTTCCCGTACGGAATGGGTTAATAGACATCGCCCTAGCATATAGCACTCTATCTCTGCATCTCAGATCTCACACATTCTCTGTTGCGTTATTCTATTTTAGGTGTTATGTATAAAACAAATAATGAATGTTTTTCATTCATGCAATGGACATTATTTCATTTGGTAAAAGATGAAATGCACCTCGTTGAATGGATCATCTCATCTTTCACCTCATGAAATATTCTGTCCATGGCACTCATATACATTCATTATTTGTATGTTACGTCACTACATCTTTCTACCCACAGTTATGAGATATGGCATGACAACGTGGTACCCTTGTTATTCAGTGGACCATTTACCTGGTGTGTGAGATGCACAAATGGATGATAGTAGATAGATAGACTTATTTTGAGGCTCATCCTGATTTCGACTGGAGTAATTGCATTCGTGTGAACCCATCCCAACATGCACTGAAGTCACAGAGATGTTCCAGAGTAGTTTTAGAGCAATGCTTTCTTAGGTAATATTTGTTACATTGCCAATAAACAAAGAGAAAAATACTATGGGCACACACACATACACACACGCACACATGCATACAGATACATAAGAATAGATGGATTTAAATGTCAATATTGAATTGAATTGAAATTAGTTTATTTCCACATTATGCATTAAAACAACAACATTGTTCATACACACACACACACACACACAAAATAAATATGGAACATACAAACGGTAGTGGAGGAATCATAAGCACATAATAAAGGCTTGTTCATAGTGATCCCCAAAATACAGTAACACAGGTTTGATTTACAAAGAAACATCCCCAATCAAAATCATGCTTAAAACACACAAAATATGAAGGGTGCAGGTGAAGGAAAAGAAGGAAACTATCTATTATCAATCTCATAAATTACATCGAGATTCAAATTTAGCAAACGATTGGTTTCTTTTTAATAATATAGATAGATGAATAGATAGATAGATAGATAGATAGATGGATGGATGGATTGATAGATGTAGATAGATAGGTAGGTGTGTATGTAGATAATTGATATATGATTTTATATGTACCCATTTAATAGGTAGATCACCAAGTATTCTTGTCTCCGGCCATATATTTTTACTTGCCTCGAGAGGGCGCTATGATAGTAGGAAAATGAAGGAGAAAAACAATTAATACCATGTCTATGCAACCAATGGCTAATGGTATATTTGTTAAAATAACTCTTTTATCTTTCAATAGTTGATTTTAAAACAGGGCTAGTGTGGGCATCTAAGATAGTCTGTTCATTATCAGTAACTTTTGGAAAGAAATGATTTAGCCACTAACCAGAGGACGTTGAAGTGTTATTGCATATTATGAGAAAACCAGCACCGAAGCAGTGATGTTGACACAGTCAATCTTTTTATGCCTCCGCCACGAAGTGGTGCCGGAGGCATTATGTTTTCGGGTTGTCCGTCCGTCCGTACGTACGTCCGTACGTACGTCCGTACGTCTGTACGTCCGTACGTCCGTACGTCCGTCCGCTTTCGTTTACGCGATAACTTGAGTAATATTTACTGGAATTTTACCAAACTTGGTCCAAGTATGAAGTATGATGGGGCAACGATTTGATAAGATTTTGGGTGAAATCGGCTAAAGGTCAAAGGTCAAAGGTCAAGGTCAAATCATGAAATTGTATCCGTGTACGCGATAACTCAAGACTGTATGGAGCAAATTTCACCAAACTTTGTTGGAGGATGATGTATGATGGGACAATTACTTGATTAGTTTTTCAGTGAAATCGGACAGAGGTCAAAGGTCAAAGATCAAGGTCAAATCCTAAAATTTATCTGTTTATGTGATAACTCAAAACTGGATGAAGCAGCTTTCACCAAACTTGGTCCAAGGATGATGTATGATGGGAAAATTAGTTGAGTAGATTCTAGTGACATTGACAAGAAGTCAAAGGTCAAAAGGTCAAGGTCAAATGCTAAAAATGTTGCTATTTCCCCCATATCTATGCAATGCCCGCAGTTATTTTCTTGAAACTTAGTGTAGACATGTACTACTGCGTAAGGATTCTCCAGAGAGAGTTTCCTTTCATAAGGTCAAAGGTCAAAAGGTCAAAGGTTAGGTGAAAATGTTGCAATATCACTTTTCTCGCAAATGGTTCAATGTATCTTCATGGAACATGGTACATATGCAGGTACTGACTGGCAGGGATTATCTAGGGAATTTAGGGGTCATGGGTCAATAGTCAGGGGTTCAAAGGTCAAGGTCAACTCCTCAAAATGTTACTACTGTATTTCCCTCATACATGTATACTAGTATATGCAATGATTGCATTATTAGTTTTAAAAGTGTTTAATATATGTACATGTATTACTTGATGGAGATTCTCTTGGAAATTTCCAGCCAGAAGGTCAAAGGTCAAAGGTTAAGGGTCAAAGGTCAGGTTTAAATGAAAAAAAAAATATTTTGTACTGTAATTACACTCTTTCTTCATACCTTGAAAATTATACTCAATGCATAAACTTATAATAAGGTCGGTCAGAAGTCAAGTAAAAATTTTCAATTCCCCAAATATGTGTACCTGCACTCTTTAATAGACAATTATAGCAAACCCAGTTCGTGGAAAGTGAACATTCAAGATATTTCTGACAAACCTGTTATTTCGATATTATGCCAGTTATGTGAAACTGTCATCACACATTGTCAAGACATTGTACTATACACCTATTCAGTATTGGGAGAATCATGCATTATGGCGGAGGCATCAGTCGCCGTAGCGACATTTCTAGTTTGTTCTAATTTCATGATAACCTATTGTGTCTTTGGATCTCTTGCACACAAGAAATTCAACAAATTCACAAGAGATTAAATGAATTTCTTGATGTTTAGTTCATTTTGCTTTGCTTTGCTTTGATTAAATAGATAGATACTTTATAGATAGACAAGAAATTCAACAAATACACAAGAGATTAAATGAATTGCTTGATATTTAACTCATTTAATTTTGCTTCGCTTTAATCGAATAAATAGATAGATAATTAGACAAGAAATTCAACAAATACACAAAAGGTTAATAAATTGCTTGATGTTCAACTAATTTCATTTTGTTTCACTTTGATTGAATAGATAGCCTACTTAGATAGATAGATAGATAGATAGATACATACATACATACATACATACATACATACATACATACATATACGTACATACATGCATAAATAACTGAATATATAAATAAATAAATAAATGTGTTAATAAATAAATAAATAAATAAATGTAATTCAACCAAATGAAATTTGACAATGACTTCTACATGGCGCATATCTCAGGGGAAAGTTATTTTTTAGCAGTTGTGTGAAGGTTTGCAATCTTAACTGAGACTGAGACTGAATTTGTATGGATAGATGAGGTGATCGGTCTCATATTACTCTCCTGCTATCTCTTGGACTGATTCGAAGATGAGAAACCACCGACATTTCATTTCAGTATTAGTGTTAACTTTCCCACATGCCGTCAATGCAATCAGGGAAAGGCATTATAACCAAAGAATTGAAAGATAGAGAGCTTTGTGTCAATGCATTCTATAAAAAAAAGAATACTTCTAATGCAGAGCCACATAAAACCTCCAGCTTATTCCAGGTAATCTCCGCTGACAATTTAATACTTAATATACTTTCTGTTTCTATCAGAGCAAAATATGAATAAAATATGAAAAGAATTCTTGATTAAGTCCTCCCTCTCTCTCTCTCTCTCTATCTCTCTCTCCTTCCTTCTCTTCTCAATTTTTCTTTTCTTTTTAAGGGAGCATTTGAAAAAAGATGTTTTGCCGTGAAGTCCAGCTCACGAATCAGCATTATGCGGACTAAGACCGAATCCTTCCGCCAATGAAGCGGGCATTATCGTTTGAAGGCCGACTATCCGAGAGCCGTAGCCTCTGATGTTTCAATTAGACTGATGATGAATCAAAGTACGACAATCAGCTGGCTTTGTGGAGGTTTTTGTTTTGAGATGCTTCCCCCCCCCCCCCCCGCAACACCTCACACACAGGCTGCTCAGAATGTCGCTCACTTCTGCACTGTCGCCTCTTTTCCGATTCCAGCGCCCAACGTGAGAAGTTGCACTCTCTCCTTTAATTTCTTAGTCTTGTGTTTTTTCTTCTCTTTTGCTTCCCTTTCTCTCCCTTTAAAATCTCCTTCTTTTCTATGGTTTGGCTTCGTCATTCTTCCTACGTTGCCGATGCTGTTGTTTGTTTGTGATTATCATGGACATTTTCGTCATTCATTCAAGGTTTAAGGGACAGCTTTTTGTCATGTGGTTGTGTGTGTGGGTGATGCTATTTTACTCTGTTTTGTGCAAGCTGACAGAAGATAGAATTTCCTGCTTTAGTGAAAGCTGACACATTTGTGAGCAATTCATTCCACTCTTTACTCACTCAGTTTGAAGGTTATCAGGGTTTTTCGTTGGGGATTTCTGATTCTGTATTCCCTTTGTGATAGTTAGTGCAGGAATCACTGTATGAGTACTTTGTATATTCAAGTCACTTTTTTACAGAAGCTACAGTTATAGATAACCTCAAGTTATGAGACAGGTCCTTTTATCAAATCAGGATGAAGGCTTGACATTTGTGTAAAAGTTAGTAATATCTGCAACATTTGATGAAGCAAAACATATTTCTTTTTTATTTTAGGATTGAGTCAGTGTAGCAAAATACTAGGGAGCCTAGTACTGAAGGTTTGATGTATTGGTAAAAGATGGTAATGTTTGTAATATTTGATGAAGCAAAATATACTTTTTTTCTCCAGGAGTGAGTCGGTGTAACAGAATACCAGCAGAGCTGCCAAGTCTCCCTGATTCTGCAGGAGTCTCCCTGAAAATGTCAAAATCTGTTCATGTCTGAATAAGAGAATATTAAAATCTCCCTGTTTTGGGAATTATTTTCGCTCATTGAAATGCATGTAACACACAGATATCTCTCTGATTGCTGTGTGGAATCTCCCTGATTTGGATGTGGGAATGTTGGCAGACCTGTACTAGGGAGCCTACTACCAAGAGAGGTAGACTTGCTGACTTGGACCAGAAATTAGAGAAGTTTTCAGGTACAGACAAAGTTGTTCGGTGCAATAACCCCATTCTCTGCTAGTGGTACGAGTGTCCTCTCTTCTCCGACGTATTAACCCTGTTCTCATTCAAAATCTTACCCCCAGTGCTCCAAATTCCAGACAAAAGGAATACCTTAGGATTGTGCATCCACACAATCGCATCACAAACACACGGCGTGAATTCCCCAGTCCATGATTGTCTGTCTTCTGTTCCTTCCAAGTCCATTAACCTTATTTTTCGCTAACAATATCCCACCCCTATATATTCCTAATTCCACACAGAGGAGATACGGGATAATCTTGTTTGTATAAGGACATAAATGATATTATGTGCTGTCATGAATACATCTCCATCGGGGTAGATTGTCTCCTTGTCCTCCTTCCTCTTCCCCCACTCCCTCCTTCTTTTCCTCTTCCTCTTCCTCCTCCTTCTCCTCTTTCTCTTCTTCCTCATCCTGTTTTTCTACTTCGTCTTCTACCCCCTCACCCTCCTCTTGATCCCCTTCTTTTTCCTCCTCCTCTTTTACTTTTTCTCTTCAAATTCCTCCTCTCCTTCCTCATCCACCTCCTACGCCTCGTTCCCTCCTCTTACGCCTCCACCTCCTCTGCATCCATCTCCCTTTTCTCCTCCTCTTCCTCCTCTCTCCTCCTCTTCCTCCTCCTCTTCCTCTTCCTTCTCCTCCTCCTCTTCCTCCTCCTCCTACTCCACCTCCTCTCTTCTCCTCCTCCTCCTCCTCCTGCTCCTCTTCATTCTCTTCTTCCTCCTCCTCCTCTTCCTCATCCTACCCCTCCTCCACTACTACCTCCCCATTCACCTCTTTCTCCTCCTCCTCCTAGTCCACATCCACCTCCTCTTCATCATCCTCCCCGATGATGGCGCACACCTCGAAAATGCAATCCATTGGGGTCTGCACCACCTCGCAATCTCTATGACCCTCGGCGCTCATTGTTCTACCTGGGGTGACTGTTCCTCCACCTCCGGTGTCAGATGCTCAGTGGGGCAAGTGGCAGGTGGCGTTGTCTGAGGTGCCAGCCTGACGCCTTTTGGCACCCCCCTAATTACAGCCGGTATTTTGTCTGCCGTCCTGTCTCTATTCAATAACGCTGGGCATCAGAATGCGAGCAGAGAGCAAGTCTCGTATACTATCTCTTCAAGTATTGTCTCGATGTCATTTTGTTGTCGTAGTTGACTAAAAGCAGGGGGAAAATGTGCTCTGAGCCTTGATTGAAAATAAAAGCGATGCCTTAACTCCATATGTGCATGAGAGTGCATGAGCTGTGATATCATTAGTCAAAGAAAACAATACCACTGAAAATTCCTGCTATAATATGTTTTGACCAAATAGAGTGAGGAGGTTAGAAGATTTGTTTAATTTCATGTCAGGTCACATCAGAGATGATAATGCCTGGTTTTGTTCTCAACATTTGGTTGTTTGCCACCAGAGTACACTCTGAAAATGTATTCTGATATTTTACCTCTTTCATATCTGGCTTAAGAAAGCTACTTTGCGAGGAATATGATTCTAAGATATTGGGCTCATGATACCTTAAAGCCCCTTGTTATCATATGCAGATGAGAAAAAAGAACAGCTTTTGGGCTTCAAAATAGTTTTAAAATATGAGTTTGGAATAAAAGTAACCAAACTGTTATTGTTACAAGATATACAAAATATGAGCAATAGTTCTATTAAATGCCATAACAGTGAGAGTTTATTGAAAAATAAGTGATATCTCCTTATATTTGAGAGATTTATTGCAAAATTTTTAGGTTGTAGGGTGTTTTGTGATACAACTGAACTATAACTATGCATTAGATGTGATAATTCAAACATTTTTTAATCACTGTTCCCAGTGTTGAATTATAGCTTTAGATTTACTGCACTATAATTACCCCTGCAAATATTCCATTAGCAAACTGATCCTCTAATATCAAGAAAAAAAATCATGATAGCAAGACTAGTGCTGAATATAGTACCTGGCAGGTGTCTATGAGAAATGCGTGCTACAGCAAAAATAGCTCATCCTCAGGTGGTTACATGGCTGCTGATGCAACATCTTAACAGAGCATCTTACATGAGAGAGAAATGTGCAATGTACATGAAAAGTGTCATGTGCTGCTACCATACAAGGAATGCCTGTGTTCATGTTACTCTGCTTGGATTTGGGGGAAAATTCAGGTGATCAATGTTTACCAGAATATGCTGAATGGTTGGAAGTGTGCACCTAAACTTTGTGCCAGCGTTGACCTTCACCTTAACTATTGGACAGTACATTAAGAGGGAGATTGTGTGTGTGTGTGTGTCAGAATTGTGTTGAATATCACAAACAAAAGCAGTATAAGTCCATTAATATAGTGGTGTACAAATGCCATCAAATATTTTCATTTTAAATCCTGAAAATTCCCTGCAAATATCAGCAGAACAAGGAGAGCGTATGAACTACTGTCGACTGGTCATTGGCAGCTGATTTTTCGTACCTTTTCCTCCATGCTTTCTTGTTCATATGTCAGGTATTGTTTGTTTTTAAATGAACGTAGTGAAAAGCCTTCTTTCCCTTTTTATTTCCTGTCTGACAAAAAAAAAAAAAAAAATAGAGAGAAAATATATGGATGTGACAGGTAATTTCTTTGGAGAGAAGTGCTCGGCTGGAAAGCTGACACAAAGAGTGTAATAAGGCATGCTTTCATCCAGGCCAGAATAATGCAAACATTTTTTCTTTCTTTCTTCCTTTTTTTTCTCTTTCTCTTGGTTATTTTCTTTTAATTTGTTGTTGTTGTTGGCGAGAGCTGACACGATCTGGCAAGGACCTGACACCATTTAATCAGGGATCACAAAGGGCCCATTCTACTCGGGGGAAAATTCAGCCTTTCAAGGGGAACAAAAGCTTGCTTTTCAGCAAGTGGCATGAGGGTATGAAAATAAAGGTGACTGTATGACATGCCATTTGCCAGACACTTGATGTTATTTCCTTCTCTTCTGTCCTTTTCTCTCTCTTCCTTTTATCCATGTGTTTATCACTTTTTCCCCTCAATACCCTTTTAACGTATCCCTTTGCTCCCGCTGCACAATTAAGTTATTCAGAAATCACGCAGTGGTCCCTTCCTGAACAGCAGCGTCTTGTAAATGGCCATGACACCCTAAATTGTTCTATTGTGGACACGTCTGGTGCTTGAGGCGAACGTTCATTCTCTTTTCATCGTGAAAACACGTTCCAGCCGCACCTTGTTGATGAGACGGTGTCAAAATCTCCAATGCGAGAATCCTTTTTCTTTTTAATGTTTTTTTTTTTTTCATCCGGACCAAATGATGTTGTAGCTGCTGCTTTTTCTACCAGTGAAAAAGAACAGGATGATGATGCTGCTGTTGATGATGATGATGAAGATGTCAATGTTAATAATGGTGATGGATGATGATGGTGATGATGATGATGATGATGATGATGGTGATGTTGGTGATGATGGTGATGATGGTGATGATGGTGATGATGATGATGATGAAGATGTCAATGTTAATAATGGTGATGGATGATGATGATGATGATGATGATGGTGGTGATGATGATGATGATGTGATGTTGGTGATGATGGTGATGATGGTGATGATGATGATGATGATGATGATGGTAATGATGGTGATTGTGATGATGATGATGATGATGAAGATGTCAATGAATGTTAATGATGGTGATGAATGATGATAGTGGTGGTGATGGACTAGAAGAAAAAAGTGCTCTTAACTGAAATAATTGTGGGCAAGAAGATGGTGATTTTTTTTTTTTTTTTTGTCTTTGCATGTAGTAATAAATACTGTAGTAATCTTAATGGAGCTTGTCTTTGAATAGGAAGATGATGTTCAAGGAGACTTTGATGATGATGATAATGATGACAGTGCAATTATTACACTGAATGTTTAGGTGAGATGCATATGATAATGGAAATCAAGTGTTATTCTTTTAATGTCATCAGTTACACAATGCTATAATGATACATCACGTGACAATATCATAAATTATAAAATACCGAATTGGAAGGATGATGCTTGTGGTGGCGAATAACACGGGTAAGATATTGTTCATTTTGCCCAACAGTTTTTCCCAACGTGACATAATATGCTAATCTCCAAAAAGACATGTGATAAAGCACCTCCAGAAAGCAGAAGGATTACATAAAACTAGTCTACTCTTTGTTAATTGTCTGTGACAACCATGGTTGTCCTAGCAACCACTATGATCTCAGTCTCTGTCATCATGGCGTAGCTTCGTAGGAGATGATAAAACATCGCTGACACTTCCGAAATGTTCCCTCTCTGTTCTCATCCTAGGGGCAATGCACATCTTAAAAACGCCCTTAAGACTTCTTATTCCTCATCCTTCTCCCTCATCATCATTATCATCATCACCATCACCACCATCACCACCACCACCATCCCATCATCACCATCATCACCATCATCACCAGCGTCACCATCGTCACCACCATTACCATCACCATCATCATCAGCATCATCATCATCATGATGAACCCCGCCCACACACACATACTCATACACAAACACATGTACCTGCCTGCCTGCACCCCATGCAGTCTTCTCACACTTTCCCGTCTCCACACTGAACCTACCACATCTCTGATCACATTACCACCTCTTCTCCCTGCTGTCATTTTTATCCAATGACCTATCCCTCACTCTCCCCTACCCCCCCCCCCACACCACTCTATCTCTCTCTCTCTATCTCCTTCTATCAGTCTATTTATGAATTTGTTTATCTATCTGGCTATCTGTCTCTTCCTCTCCTTTCGCACCCTTTTTACTATTCTCATCACGTGCGCCATTGTCCCTATTCTACTTCCAGTCCGTGTTCTGGGGCCGCCCCGCCCGCTCCCCTCTCCACCCGCTCCCCTTTCCCTCTCCCGCTGCATCTTTTGCCCCGCCGATTAACACCTCCGGAGAATCGGATTTGCTTGCACAAGTGTTGTCTGTTAGCCACAAGAAAGGCGGCAAATGAGCAACCTAACGGACCAGATGTGTCTATTGACAGGGAAGACGGAGGGGAAATCCTTACTAAAGATGCCAACTGCTTTCCTTTTTTTCTCTCTTTCTTTTCTTTTGAGGCAGCCTGAACAATCAGCGACAAAGAGTCCACCGAGGTGATTGCAGCATGGCTTTTTGCTATTTTTCACTTCATTCATTTGTTTTATTAACACTCGCTGTATGTTTCAGTTGTATTTTATTTTTAAAGAAAAGATTGCTTTTATTTTGATCTACAAGGTCACTCTTTCCAAGAATTTCTATTTAAAAACAAGGTGTGATTTGTTTCTCTCCTCTTTTTCTTTGAATCATTTTCTTGTACTGACTTTGCCCAAGTCCGCAGCATTCAAAATGCTATTTTCTTCCCACCCCCTCCCCCACTACAAGAACCAAAGGATGATAACGATTTGGATATTATACAGTAAATGAATGTATATACCTAAAATCCTCAGACACTAGGTTTACAACCAACTCTAACTTGTGAAAGAGAAGAGAGGGAAGTGCCATGTACTGTTCAGGTTTGCATGTCATACACACACCATTTAATCTCTTGGGTGAGTTTAGGAGTATATGGGAAAGAAAATCTTTAGCTCTCAATAGAAGATATACATTGTAATACAGATAGGTAGATGGATTGATAGATAGATAGATAGATAGATAGATAGATAGATAGATAGATAGATAGATAGATAGATAGATAGGCTGGTTGGTAGATAGATAGATAGATAGATAGATAGATAGATAGATAGATAGATAGATAGGTAGATAGATAGATAGGTTGGTAGTTAGATAGAAGATATACATTGTAATACAGATAGGTAGATGGATTGATAGATAGAGAGATAGATAGATAGGCTGGTTGGTAGATAGATAGATAGATAGATAGATAGATAGATAGGTTGGTAGTTAGATAGAAGATATACATTGTAATACAGATAGGTAGATGGATAGATAGATAAATAGATAGAGAGAGAGAGAGAGAGAAAGAGAGAGAGAGATAGCTAGATATATAGGTAGGTTGGTAGGTAGATAGATAGATAAATAGATAGATAGATTGATTGATTAATAGATACATAAATGAATAGACAGAAAGATAGATAGGTAGGTAGATAGATAGAAAGAGAGAGAGAGAGAGGGAGGAGATGTACACAGATAGATATATCAATCTTGACAATTCGATACTTCTACCCAAATTCTATAAGTGCTCTTCCCTATTTTTTACAAAATAAACATAGTATATTTAGACATGTTCTGAAATAAACTGCATACCATCGCTTTATAAAGAATAGATTTCATTTTGTTATGAAACTCATTATGGAAAGACAAGAGTAGTGTACTTTCCAGTGATTGGTAGAGATAGGCACATTCATGCAGTGTTGCATTATTATTAAGATTCAACTGCATCTATAGATTTCTTTGCATGAAACAAAACCAGGAGAAGGTGGTTGTGCGGCTTGATGAAAACTAGAGGAATAAGATGGGGCAGATTTCCTGCCTCGCCAAACCCGACATACATCGCCATTCAAGCCCGCCACAAGCGGGACCGCAAATTGTTGTGGTTACTTTTTTTCTTTATTAATGAGTATATGACTTTTATGTTTGAAAGTAATATGTTCATTATTGCAAAATATAAGGATTTGGAAGAAAATGAGAGAGAAAAAAAAATTAAGAGTAATAAACACAGATATATAGAGGCTGGCAAATTTTGTTAGAAAAACCAAAGTCAAGAGTTGCATTTCGGATGTTAAGCTATATATAAAACTATACATAATCTTTAGAGGAATATTGAATATACTGCCATTTCTTTCTGTTTGCCTTCTTATGTTATGTGTGAGATGCTTCATTTAGAGAGAGACCCACAAACCAAATCAACAGGCAATGCCGAGAGAGAGAGAGAGGGAGTGTACCAGAAAGACAAATGCATCTTGGTTGGCGGTTTTTTGCATCAACTGTTGCACACAGTCTGTGGTTTATCGTTGTATGTATTGTCTGTTGCTATTTTTTGAATCTTGGATGTGAGAGAATTTTTCTGCTACAACATGTACCATCGTTCATGCACTTTTTAACTGCAGAAAGATTTTCTAGTTTTCTGGTTTTAAACTGAATTTTTTGAGGTGAAAAAAAAGGAAGTAAACAAAACCTCACAGTGACGAAAAATTAAATCAGAGATATACAGTGTATTACTTCTTAGCAACTTATTTCTGTGTGATTTTCATTCTCACACAAGATAGAGGAAAATGGAAAGTTTGAATGCTATTGCAAGGTGTAATCTCTCCAGACCAAGGAACCTATTTTATACAAGCATATTAGCTTTTTTGGTTATCCTGCATAACTTAGTAGAACTTATGTTTTGTTCCCCTAAATCATTATGTCATATGTATATTCAACCTCATGTAACTTAAAATTTTATCTATATATTAGGTTGTATTTGCTTGCTTCTAGACTATAGTGATCTCTGCTTGTAACTGTCTTGTTTGAAACTGTTATACGTGTATATCATTATATGTTAAACTCCAAACTTCTAGGTGTTCATTTTGTGTAATGTCTCCAGGTGAATGTGGAAATACAAACAAACAAAAAAGTTTGAAAAGAAAATTACATTAGAATGTGTTTCATCGGATACATGATAGAAAGCAAAAGTGTCCATGAGAATAAAGATACTTAGTTTTTTGTTGATATCAATAATAAGCAACCAAGTTATTGGCCTACATCAGGCTAAACAAGGGAAGTTTGCTGCCCCCAAAGTCGAGGCTTACCATCTAGGTAAGGTTACGTTCTCATCTACTCTAGATAACTCCAATTCAGAGCACTCTTTAGCAGCATGTACACTTGTACATCTCAATTTTTGTGATCTCTGCCTGCAGAGCTTCCATTTCCATATCAAATTTTAAATCGTCCCATTTGAGGGCTCACTTTTTTTTACCCTCAGGTATTCTTAGCGTATGCTGTACCTCCCTCCCCCCCCCCCCCCACCCCCCGCTACTTTTATCCAAAGTGAGCCAACCAGGTGTGTTTCTGCTTCCATATCTTGGGGGTGCCCTTTTGAATCTCAAATCGTATTACATGCCAAATCCTCATGATCCCATCCACAATCTACATGGAGATAAAGAAAAAGCATCGGTAAGATTTTAGCTGGACTCTAAAACAGAGATACAGAGAAAGACAATGCAAAATTGTGAGCTAGTTTGCATTTGTTTGTTTGTTTGCTGGTGTGTTTGTTTGAATGCTTGATTTACCATTGTGGGACTGGATACATTAAACTTCTTATCACAAATCGTGTGTGTCAACCATTTTACAAATTCACTATAGGTCAAGGAAAGGTCATTGGAGTCTGATAGTTTCAGATGTGAGGCAAATCTGATGGGGGAGAAAGAATTAGCACCCAATTTTGTGATTATAAAGTGCAGAGGAAGAGGAGCGACGACCCTTCAGAGAAAGAAGTTTTTCTTTTGTTACTCCATTGTGGGTGGTTATATTCAATTTTCTCATACAAAGTGGATTAAAACAAATTTTGTTTATCTCCCTTTCTTGCCCTCCCGAGCTGAAATCTATTGCACCCTTAACAATCAAACAAGAAGAGAAAGGAATGCCACCAATGACTTTTTCAGGCCCACTTAGCCGCAGATGCATACGGTATCTTAGCCAATGCCATACATGAATTCTTGCATATGTTTTTCTCCGGCGCGCAACGCATGTTTTCTGTGCTGCGGATTAAACACACTTAAGCAATCACTGTTATCCTTTTTGCGTGCGCATGTCAGAACAAGATATCAACACTGGCCGGGGAGCGGGTGGCAAAGCGCTTGCCATTTGGAAGCTTGTTAGTCCCACATATTGCATTACGTGCTGCGTCTGGTGAGGCTGTTAAATCAAGCCCTAGCGTGGGGAAAGACGGAGGGAAAAATGTGCCAGGGTAATATGGACCCAAGGATGCTAAGCACTGGGAACCTCTCTCCCAAGGAAGCTTATTTCTTTCTAATTTAAAAGATAGATACTTGTCTCCGGCGAGAAGATATTATTAGGCCGTGACCCACCCCCTTCCCCTGACACATATTCCGCACACATGCTCATGAAGTCTTCCTTGGCGAAACAAACTATGGATAAGAATTGATCGGTTATGAGTTTGTTGAGTCCATCAAGTAGTTGCAAGAATCCATGACATCATTTTTTTTTTTTTTTTGAGGTCTCACTTTAGATTGAAACCAACAGTGCACCAAACTCAATTGACAAATATTGTGGAGTTTAGAGTCTCCCCTTACAAGTCTCTTTAGAGCATCTTTCATGGAAACATATTATATCTGCTCTGAATTATTACTCAACATGCATACTTTTCACCCCATCCAATTCCTTATAGGAGAGTGTTTTCCTGATTTTTTTTATACACATTTACTATGACCCAGAGCCTAAGAGTAATTAGTTTTCTCTTCTTTTTTTTTTTTTGACAGCTTAGTAGAGAATATCACTAATCGTCATTTTGGTTCTTTTATTATGTAAGAGAAGGCATCATAAATTACAGCTCCAAAGAAAAATATTGTTATGTGATCACAAATTTTTGCATCAGGATTTGTGCTACTACACTGTAGGAGGCCTAACCCCCAGTAGAATGTATTGTCTCTTTTGGATACATTTAGAATGTTTGCAATGTACAAAACAAAATAAATGTACAAGTCAATAGATAAATATATACAAGAAATTTTACTATGTGAATTATCAATTCAACCACCACTGGTGTATAAAGCAGCCACTTATTGATTTGCAAAGTGTATTTTGTGTTAATTTGTTTGTTTGTTTGTTTGTTTTTATTCAAAATATGAAATTGTGATTTTGCATTGAAAAAAATATCTTTTTTTGTTCTAGTTACTTTTTGCTTTTACTTGATATGCTTGGTATAACTTAATGATGCATAGGCCTACATTTGATGTAGCTTGCTGGTATGCAATTTCTTCATGTTTTGACCAAAAACATAGACTAGATTCTGTTTTGCATCAAAATATCTTTTTTACTTTGCATCAATGTGTTCTAGGGTCTAGAGTCTATTATATGTATGGGAATGGGATATTCCATGAAAACAGTTGAAACTGGTTATAAAGAGGTTGGATACACACTCATATACCAAGATGGCTTTGCTGGTCTCAACTTCTTATATCTCTTCATTTTTGTACCCTAGTATAGTGAGAAACCAAATATTACAAGGTAATGTCAGGGTTTTTATTAGGTCCTCGTTATAACGAGGTCCCCTGTATTGAACTTTGCCTCTTACGGTAAAACCCTCCTGCCTTCAAGAGCTTCATTTCCTTCATTTCACACTTGAAGCTGTAAAAAGAAAAAAACAATGTATATACACAAAAAGATAATTCCAGGATTATATGTTGACCACTTTCTTATTTTTTCCACCTGGAATATTTATCATTCTATATCAAACACATATTAATCTAAACACGTAATGCATCATAATATTTCAAACGATTCATATTCAAAGACTTACAATGAAATATCATGACTCAGAACATTTTCTTGCTCAGCAATTGCTGAATTCTAGATCCTTGAGTGACATACAAGATGATGACTTTGTGTCCAGTTTGTTTGTTTGTTTGTTTGTTATTAGTTTTGTCCTGCAACATGATATCTCCTTCTTGTGACCTGCTGGGATCAATGAAAGTTCTATGATAGAATGTTCCATTTTCCGTTTTGTGTCCAGTGCGAGCTGTGTTGGCTTGTATGCTCCCATTGTATTTCCTTACACGAACCCTGATGGTGCCCTTTAATGTTATTGTGAGTCAGAGGGCTAGTTGCAACTTTGCTTTGTTATTTGTATATTGTAGCAGACAAGGAAATTTCAAAAGGGCACTTCTCTTCTATTTAAGGTGAATTTGGAGGGAAATTTAGTTATTGATCGGTGGATTAGACTCAATGGTTGGCATTCACATACCATTTTAGTGGGATAACTGGAGAGTGATTTTGGGCGTATTGCTGATGGGTTTAGGGACCGGTAGTGGATTAAGAGGTGAATAAGAGGTATCTTCTTTTCGTCTGGGGCTTGGGACGGTGTTTCCTTTGAAAGTCTGGATGCCACAAGGCAGGCCTTTTCACATCAGTCAAATGTTTTGATGAAATAGTGCTCTATTTCTGAGTTTGGAAATTAACGCAATTACGAAATAGCGCACTATTTGATAATGTGAATTCAAATCAGTGCACTAATTTGAGAGATATGATTTACACAATTTTGGGAGTCAAACTCGGGAAATTTTGGAAATAGGATGATTTGGCGAAACAGTGCAGTGCAGTAACCATGGTAACACATTACTGCACAGTAAAAAAAAAAACAAAAACAAATAAGAAAATGCTTTGTAACTGCCTGAAATGCAAGTGGCCTGACTCAACTAGCATTCATGCTATTTTCTGGTTCCCTGTTTTCCCTGCTTTTTCCATGTGACTGCATATTTGTAATCATGTAGAATGATTATTTTTCATTGCATTGAATAATGAGTTCAAATTCATTCATTCATTCATTCATTTATTCATTCATTCATTCAAGATGACAATTGGTGATAAAGAAGCATGACATCAAGTTCACAATCTTAAAGTATTGCTGATTTAAAACTTGCAAGAATATATTTTTATGGTGACAAGATAGAGTCTCTATCCCTCTTTTTTATAGAATTGTTCTAAACTGAGGCTCAGTCTGACCACCACCCCCCCCCCCCCCTTTGAAGAATAGGGGGAAAATGAGAAAAAAAATGTCTCTAATATAGACCACTGACTGCCACAAAAGTTTCTTGTAGAAATAATGTTTACTTACTTGACAGAATTTCATAGATATATTTGGTGTTTGGTTAATTGAGAAGAAAAGAGGGACGAAAATGGGAACCAAACAAAAGAGCTTTTTGATCAGCAATTTGACACAGTCTACCAATACATGCCACTTATCTACAGCTGGAAATCTTTAAATGCATACAAAAAGAGTGAGCTGGTGTTAAAGATTCCATTGATTGATCAGTAAAGAAGGCCCCAGTTGATCTCAATAAAACCCAAGGACTTGCCGGAAAGCGAATCTGCACCACATTTTGTTATTACCCTTTCAGTGCATATGTACCTTAATAGCAAAGTTTCTTTCATTCTTCCCCGCTTTCTTTCTTTCTTCCTTCTATTCCCCTCCAAACGTCTGGTGAAGGGAGGTGTTGTATTCATCGGCATTTAGATCAGGAGCCGCGACAACTTTCACGTCGGGAATCGCAATCACCGGAGTGGGAATGGTGCCGGGCAGCTGCTGTTGTTGGTGTGGTTGGCGGCACGTGCCAAAAGTAAGGAAGAAGGAACCTACACTCCTTTCATTGGCCAGGTATGAATGATGTACTCCTAATTGCCCCCAACCCCGCCCCCCCCCCTTTCCTTTTTCTTTTCAGTTTTTCCTGTACTTTCATTATGTTGGTGTGAGAGGTTGGAGCTCTAAAGGGTCCTACCGGTGTCTGCCATGTAGTTCTGGTTTGATCATTGCGCATCCTTTTTGACATCTCCGCATTATACGTTGTCCTTGTTTTGTGATGGTTTGTCATCTTTTGAGGGCAATGATTAATGCTAAGGAAAGAGAGAATGAGGTTTGTATCTTTGTCTGTCTCTCTGTTTGTCTCTATCTCTTTCTCTTTTTCTCTCTCTTTCTGCTTTCAGCCCAAACATTCAGTGAGGTGTGGAGCAGATGGGATCTCCCCTTTCGGTAATTGTGCAGACTAACGAAGAATTTACTCACCCGCTTAATTAGCAAACCCGTCCCCAATCAATGGCCGAGCCGTTCGCGTGCCCACTTGTTCAAAGACAAACTCACTGCTCAAAGTTTAAAGGTGGCCTTGCCCAGTGTCTCCAGTATCAATTCGGAGGTGCTACACCAATCAAAAGACTTTGAAGATGCAACAGAGAAGTTGAAAAAAAAGAGGGAAGTATTTGCTCGCATCTTCACAATCAGAGGCACATTTGAACTGAGAGTGATTTGGTTTGTATCGTGGCACAATTGACGCACACCGTGAACCGTCTCTTTGGGGACAGATCTTTTTGACGGAGCAAATCTTTGGATGTGTGAGGATGAATTAGAGCAGGGAAAAGTTCATTTGTAAGTCATTGAATTAGAGTCCATCAGAATGAATCTACCATTGAGCTCTCCCCGAGGTATGTCACACTCTACTAAGACTGCCTAATTGGGAGCAATGTTTCCAGTAATGCCTAGGATTGACACACCGTGATTAAATAGAAATCTCCCCATGCATAGACCCTTCTTACAAGAAAAGATACATGTGTTCCAACAGAATGAATGAAAGTAGAAGTCATCCATATTTAGGATTCTGAGAGACAAGTAGTCATTAAAAATGTCTCCTTCTCTGTCATCTTCCTCCTCTTCTTTTTCTTTCTCTTCTTCCATGTCTTCTTCCCTTTTTTCTTCCTCTTTTTTTTTATACCATCAACTTGCCTAAGTTGAATCTATTTGGACTGAAGCAATATAGCTTGGACTTTGGTTGAAAAATAAAAAATTTTAAAATTCAACTTATGAGGGATTAAAATCAATAGATCATACAGAGAAGAGGACTTGAAAAGATCTTCGACTTAGGTCACTATTCAACTTATGCAAGGTTGACTTCAATAAGCAAAGTTAACAGTATCCTTCTCCTCCTTTCCTTTTCTATACTGTATATGCTGTTATTTTTGCGTACAGATATTTTCGCGAATGACGAGGTCACAGTCATTTTTGTGAGATGTTGTTTTTGCGAACTGACGCCGATGCTTACGGTAATGCTCTATCAACAAGAGGCATGTGAGGCATTTTCGCATGTTGTTAAATTCGCGATCCAGCTGTGATTCACGACATTCGCGAAAATTAAACCCTCGTGAAAATAACAGCTTATACAGTATCTCTTTCTTCTTTTTTTATTTTTGGTCTGTTTCCTCACATATTCCTGTTCTTTTTAAATTTTCCTTTTGCCTTTACCCCTTTCTTTTCCTCTTTTTTCTTATTTCTGTTCCTTTTCTATGTTTTTATCACTTTTTCTTCCTCTTCTGCTTTGCCTCCTTATCCACCTGCACTTCTTCATTTTCTTTGTCTTTGTCTTATTGTTGCTATAATTATCATAATTTCCTTTGGTTTATCTCTTTCTTCTTTTTCATTTTCTTCTTGTTCTTTATTTAAGTATTTAAGGAAGTGGGTGCAAGGGATAGGATAGGATGGTTGATGAGGACATTATGATTATATGTCAAAATTGTCATTTACACTGAACAGGTCCTTGAACATTACAGGTGTGCGCAGATGTAATGTCCACTTCAGTAAGGAGTTGGCCTGTCAGATATACCTTGCCGATATACCTCAGCTTATTGGCACTTACAGTATACATGTATATATGTTTCTCCAAATGCCAACTCACCTTACTACTTCTTCTCACTTAGATGAAGCAGTTAAGTTTCAGACTTTTGTAGGAGCTAACCCTCCAGAGTGTAGTGATACGGGGTTGATACAGGGATAATTCCAGGATCATTTGAACCAGATGAAGAAAATACACGGATTTTCATCCGCCCACTCGTGGCCACACACTCGTATACGCATATGTGACAGTGCACCTCAAAACAAACAAAAAGTCGCCAGACATGAATTTTTAGTTAAGACCATATTCTGAAAGACAAGACTTTAAGCTTTAAAATGATGTATAACTCAAATTAAATGGACTCTCCTAGCCTATCTAAATATTGGAAAGAAAGCACAAACTCAGGAAAAGTGTGAACTGAGAAAAGAGGCTCTGAAGTAGAGTGTCTATTCAAGCGCTTAATCTTTACCAAACCGTGCTGGCTGTGCGATGAATGGGACAAAAAACAGGAAGTAAACCACCAGAGTAACAACAATGAAGGGATTATCATATTAAATTGAAATTAAGCATGCCTCATTAACACATTCTGTCCATAATTAATGCCAACTTTTAAAGCAGTGGCACTATTTTTTCAAAAGTTATTAGAGTTGAAAGTGAAGAGTGTGGACAAGATTTTTCAGAAATGAAAAAGGGATTCGAAAGACGCATATAATCACACTATTCTGCCAAAAATGTTCGAGATAAACTGCTAAAAAAACACACTTTCCTGCCCGTTTTATGATACCAAATTTTAGCATAATGTAAAAGAAGACTCGCTCTTTCAGAAAATATGAAAAAGTCAAGTTCGGCTAGGTTGACCCATTTCACTTATTTTCAGTCCTCACGCAAAATCAGTGTGTGCGACTTTATGTTCGTTTTGAGGTGCACGGTCACATATATGCATCAGAGAGCACACTCACACGTGGATGCAGGGAAGTCGTACTGTGTAAGCTGTTATTTTCGCGTACAGGTATTTTTGTGAATGAGGAGATCACAGACATTTTTGCGAGATGTTGTTTTCGCCAATTCGCCAAGTGTACTTATTATCTTAGCACATGGCGATATTATTGCATGTTGTTAAATTCGCGGTCCAACACTGATTCGCAAAATTCACAAAAATTAAACCCTTATGAATATAACAGCTTATACAGTAGTGTACTAATATAATCTTACTTACCCAGGGTAGCGTCTTTAGTCTGATAACTGCTCTACTGGAGGACCCTGCTATCATTGTTCAACCATATGACGAAATACCCATCATTTTTCTTACTCCTGGGTCGCGAGGGACATCGTGGGTAAAGACATCTCATCCAAGAATGTAGGCACTTGGCAGGACTTGAATTCGGGACCTCTTTTTCATAGCCCAGAGTCTCATTCATGAATACCACTGTGCCCCCCGACTTGAGAGTTTATTGATGGAAATCCCCATTTCATGATCAAGTTGACAATGAATTTGGACAATTAAGAAAGTTATGAAATTGTGGATTTTTGCTTATTTTTACAAAATAATTCTTGAACAGTCAATATGAATAATTATGCAAATAAGTGAGTTGATGATGTCATCCCTTCACAACTTGCCCTGTAGTCTGTACTTAAAATCTCAAAATTCCTCTTTTTTTGTTTTTTGTTTTTTGTTTTTTGTTTTTTGTTCAAATGCAGTTCAAACACAGTCACGAATACTTAAATCCACTATCTTTAGACTGGTCTGGAACTCCCTCTTAATACATTGGAGTTAACTTAAACATGGATTTGGCTCTGCCATTAGGATGGATTGAGTGCAAAAGTTCATGGTCGGGACGGGGGGGGGGGGGGGGGGAGGTTGAAGGGGAAGGATTAGGGAGGGGGTGGAGGAGGAGGTGTTCCTAATATTAGACTTCTCCTAAAGATCTAGCATAACAAGAATATTCAATTGAGATCGTGGGCAGACAAAATGTGTCAACTCACATCAAATGAAAGGAATGGGCCTAGACTGATCAATTTCATTTTTTTTTTTTTTTTTGCTTATCTCTAATTCATTTCCTGTTTTCTGCCTCTTTTTTTTTTAGTCTGTCTTTAAAATAAAAAAATAAATGTTGTTGGTCTTTTTTTTGCACCTTTGGTGAAAGGATGCTCTGTGTTTGACATTAATTCCTTTTGAAGATTTTTTTTTTCTTGTTTTCAAGCCAGTTTTTTCCCTGATCTCCCCGATTCCACTGCACAAATCCATTGTAGTGATGTCCGACATGAAAGCTATGAATGGAAAATCCATGTCGTGTCGGAATCGGGCCATAGATGTAGATTTTACCTTAAAAATCCTCAAGCCAAGCAATATGTATGGAAATAGGTATCAATATTGTGAACAAAATGAGGGGGATTTTTTTTCCCCTCTTCATTATGGCATATTAGTCAATGACTACGTAAAGCACTTTTTTTTTTTTTCGATCTGCAGTAGTCCTAAACCACATTTGCCAAACATGAACACACAAATCATGGTTAATAATAATGATAATAATAAGGTCTTATTTCCCCAGGGTAGCCATTTCAGTGTTGCCACTGCTCTACCAGAGGGCCCTGCTATTAAAGGACAAGTTCACCTTCATAAACATAAGGATTGAGAGAATGCAACAATATTAGTAGAACACATCAGTGAAAGTTTGAGGAAATTGGACAATCGATGCAAAAGTTATGAATTTTTAAAATTTTTGTGTTGGAACCGCTAGATGAGGAGACTACTACAGCTTGTGAGTCATATGCGTACAACAGTATAAAGAAAATGTAAAAGAAAATGCAACATATTTTCACTTTTTTCGCATAATAAAAGAGCACTTTACTTGCCTCTTTCTAAAGGCAATGGGAATAATATTACCCATAACATTTGTCGGTGACGAGTCAGGGGAATGTGTACTTTTTTCAAAAGATGGAATTTGGTGAAATTCTCTTTATATTTTCCTTATATTGTTGTACGCATGTGACATCTAAGTTATTCATACACTGCAGTAGTCTTCTCATCCAGCTGTTACTGCACAAAAACTTCAAAAAATTCATAACTTTTGAACGGATTGTCTGATTTTCCTCAAACTTTCAATGATGTGTTCTACTAATATTGCTACATTCTCTCAATCCTTATGTTTTTGAAGGTGAACTTGTCCTTTAATATTACGCTAGCGTTGCCAGGTACCCATTCATACACCTGGGTCAAGAGGGACACAGTGGGTAAAAACGTCTTGTCCAAGGACGTAAGCATGATTCATTCTCTACAAAACAATCAAACTGCAGAATGTTGAGAGTCATCTTAGTTTCAACCCTCCCCCCCCCCCCAAAAAAAAAAAGAATATATAAATAAATAAATAAGTAAATAGATAAGAAAAATAAAAGTGCTCTTGTGTAATCATTTGATAATGATAACTTCAGACAAATGGGAAAGCTAACTAGAAATCTATATTATGTCAGGTTTATGATAGCTTCTGACAATAAAGGCATTGAGAATTACGG
This sequence comes from Diadema setosum, assembly GCF_964275005.1. NCBI lineage: Eukaryota > Metazoa > Echinodermata > Echinoidea > Diadematoida > Diadematidae > Diadema > Diadema setosum. Next base: position 29,251,736 of record NC_092705.1, on the reverse strand, counting down.
GGTTTCAGGGATGAACACCGTACCTGGGCTTTCCATGGCTTAGTTGGTAAAGAGCTCTAGCAATGCCAAGGTCTTGGGTTTGAATCCTGATAGAATCCCATTTTTTTTTTGCATGTTTTCATTCATTATTTGGTGATAAAACATCATTTTTAGCATCTGGACATGTACAATCATGGGAAGATGTACCTGCCAATGTGAAATCCTGGTGTTAATGGATTGAAGTGTTACTTAGGTGTGGCAGGAGTACTAATCTTTGTAATTCATAGCTCAAGTCATAGAATAAATCATTTGATATTTACATTAGCTACAAAACTATGTTGATATACAACATTGTCATTGAAATTAAATGTCTGAGAACTAGAATTATGTAAGGGCATTTCGAAGGGCGTTGCCCTGGCCAACACTGCAAGGATATGTCCTTGGGCCCCGCCCCCTATTTTCACCAGGACAAACATGTACCCTCCTCCAGTATGCTCTGCCTTTTATAATGCAAAGATCTCCCTAATTGCCTGGTTCGGGTTGTTAGCAGCTCGCGTGCCATCAACGGGGAAACGCTCTATTGACGAAAGAGCAGAAAACAACAACGCGGCCATTGACTCCTGACAAAACACCCCATAGATTACACAATGGACGAATTGCCGTCGGCTTTGTCCCGTAACGATCGGTAGGCATGCCCTTTATTCATTAGCACTCCCAATCAATAGTCCCGCTCAAATAAATCAGGCTCCATTTTGTTTTTGTTTTGTTTTTCTATATCATTCTTCTCAATTGCACTTTCTTTTCTGTCACCTGCAAACCGTATTCAAATTGCAAAAGCCCCGGAATTAGCACGTTGTGTTATGACTTGCAAGGAGATTACATTGGAGACATCAATACAGTCCGCTAATTACTGGTCCCACCATGTCTAAACACAATACCCCAATCCATAAATGTCAATTTACAAATGAAACTGACTTGTGCCCGGATTTGTTCAGGAGAAGCCAAGGGGAGGCAGGAAAAAAAAAAATGAGAGAGATCAATGAAAATCAATATAGGCTTAACAACAAGCCTTTATGTGTGTGTATTGGTCCCAATCTGTGAAAATGGAATCGGGGGGAAATGGCTGAAAAGAGATGAATGCTTAGCACATCTATCACTTCCACTTCAGATCATAGAATAATCGAGAGAAAGTCAGGCTGAACCGAGATTATAGGATGAATTGGATTGGAAGTAGTAAGTGGAAGTCATTCAAAAGTTTTTCTTGCCTGTAATGATGCAGTCTTCCATGGATGCGCAGGTTAAGAAAAATGACTCAGCACCTCTCCTTTCAGTATGAAATAGAATTGCATTTACTCACAGTTTTTGCCTTCAAAGAGTAGCTAGTTTAATCTTTATTTCACATTTTTGTCTTCTTGGGGAGGGCATACCTGCTGTTGATGGGGGCTTTTGTCGGAAAATAACTGGAACTGCCAGTTGTTGTTGTTTTTTTTGTGTGTATGCTTTTTTTTTCTCTGTAAGGATTTTAGAAATTCAGTAAGATCTCATTAAGTATTGCATGAAAGAGATTAATGAAGCTCGACTTTTCCACAAGCCATTTACTCTGGAGTAAAAACAAATTTAAAACAAAGAAAAGCAAAAAGGGAAGTGCCAGCCCCACCCCTCCAACCCCCCCCCCCCCAAAAAAAAAGTGCATTTCACACTAGTAACTCTATGTTACCAACTAGAAGATGTAACCCTATCTTTTAAAAGAAAATCAGGTTGGAGAAATGTTTCACTGATACCAGACCTGGGAGCCCTCATGAAAAGTAAAATGCCAAATAAACCAAAAAGGTACAGAAACGTGCATGTACATGTTGTTGATGGCACACAAATTATTCGCCAAAAAAACTTAAACAACAACGACGACAACCAGTTAGAACAGTCTTTCCTCCTTGTGCCTCTTTCTCTACCCCATGTAACTTTTATTTCATTAATTTTTCTGTTGGTCATCTGGTATACACCATCAATGATTTATTTCATTATTTTTTTTTATTGGTCATCTGGTATACACCATCAACGTTTTTACCATTTCTAGGAAAAGCACAATCTGATATAGCAGGAGCCATGCTTTAGGGGTAGAAATTGCAGACGAGTTTTCCAGAAAGAAAAAAATGTATGCATGGTCACCGCTGGGACCCAAGGACAGGGTTCCCGAGGGCCAAAACATGTTATACGTCAAGCACCACCTGCTCTATAATGTTCAATAGGATGGGTATACTGTAAAACAAGGAATGTTTGCGTGCATTTTAATGTAGTAAATTTTGCGAGCATGAAGATTTGCGGAATTAAAATGCACGCGAAAGTTCTTGTCTACACTATATGCATTGACTACCAGTGGCAGTTCACAAAAATTTTATGCCGCAAAAAATGGCCGTCGGCTCCAATTCGCGAAAAATTCATGCCGCAAATATGTCATGTTTTACAGTAATGTAATGGTATTGTGTGCAGACACTTTTGTAGGAAAATGATGATAATGATTTGTCTTGCTGCCCTGATGAGGTACATGTACATTTGTAGTTAGATTTTGTATTTAGGGCATGGCAGGATGGGCGTATCAAGATCCAATTCATTCTGAAATCTCGGGTGAGCATCACGTCGCCTGGGGCTCTTTTCATCGTGATGATTTACATTTCAGATGGTTTTTTCAATGTCCCTTTCCTTTTTTTCTTGGTTGCTTAACCGCTCGTGTATTCATCAGAGTGTAATTATTGTGCTGGCCTCTTACTCCGGTGGTATCAAGGCTTTTCCGGCAGATCCCGTTCTTATCCGCATTTTCAAGTTCATCCCGGACGGATTATGTTCGAAAATTTCCATGTTTCCCCACGAGATCGTTATTCATAAGAAAATTCCTGCAACTCAATGTTTGCCATCTTCCAGGTCCCAAAATGAATTGCAATTTATTCGTACATTTCTCATCTTGGGATCTCGCTAATTCCACCATATTTTCTTTTTTTCTTCCTCAGATAAAAAGGACAGAAAGTTAAAAAAAAAAAAAGAATGGATAAATTTAGTCATTATGCCGAGATACTTTCTGTCAGGTTTACCTCTCCCTGTTACTAAACCTATGTTCTTTTGTCGCAGGCACTATGATTATAATTTATGAATCAAATATCAAGTAGTCACTGCTCTGGGCAGGCAGCACGAACGTTTCGGAAACATATTGTAAGAGTGGGCGAGGTTGTATATGTATATGTATATATATATATATGTATATATATATATATATATATATATATATCGTATATATGTATATGTGTGTGTGTGTGTATATATATATATATATGTGTGTGTGTGTATATATATATATATATATATATATATATATATATATATACATATTTCAAGACATGTTTGGAGGAGTTTTATATTTCATCTATAGGCATGCATGTGAAATTGAAGCATCTAGTTGATCTTAGCGTTTGTAAAGTTCAGTGAAGTTATCACTGTGATCCAAACCACATGATATGGACTATAGCACCTGACATTTGAGTTTAGATCTCACTTTCAGTGGTTTGAGCAGATCCTCACAATACTTGGTTTATTTTTTTTTTCCTCCATGAATCAGGATGCTACATAAGCACTTGCCGGATTACTCAGGGCAAGTGAAAATTAAATTTGGGCAAATGTTTATGAACAATTAGATCAAACGCTTGCTGAATTGGGCAAGGAAAAGTTTTGAAGCCACCTGTTTTTTCACTTATTCCCCCAACAAACCCACAACGTCAACCATACAGCAGCCCAAAGATAATAGCTGTTTAGTGATGCAACACACTTTATATTTCATTTCAGCATTTTTCCACCACTTACGTGAAGAAGCCCCAATGCAATGCAACGGCAACACTTGATCAGCCAGACTTTATTACTCCATTATGTTTAAGCATGTGAATCAATGTATGCTGTTTATTCAAATGATAGTGTTTTATTAAGTCCTTGACTGACACATGATTTTCTATATTATTTCCTTATATTTTGGACTTTCTTTTCGGGCTATTAAAATCAATGTTTGGGCACATGTTTTGCACCAAATTTGAAAATCTGCTTCCCCGACTGGGCAAATGGTAAAATAAAGTTATGTAGCAATGTGAATGAATCATCACTGTACCTCTCAGTTTAAAAGATAATGAAACCCAAATATGGGGTATATGTCAATTGAGGGAATGCTGCAGTAATAGTAAAACATCAAGACAAATAGAGGAAAGATACACAATATGTATACTTCCTGTCAAGCAAAGAAGTCTAGTGAAGATTTGTTGAAAAGATCAGTGGGAGATGTGGGAAGTAATTACATCATCACCAGCTTTCTACTGCTACATTCATCAGTGTTTTGGTGGGTTTTTTTTTAGAATTATGAAACATTTTCTCTTTCAAGGTCTCCATTTTTAACACTGTGAAGTAAATATCATGCATCTTTCCTTTACAACGTATGATATTGTGATCATACTACATTTTGGCATATTTAGGGTATATTATTTGGGGGGCATGATATGTTTCATACATTCCCATTTTTCGTTTAAGATCAAAATGAGTAAATGAACAGATACACTGTAAGTGAAGGGTCTGATGAAATCTCTGCTGTTCTATTCATTTCATATTGCTGTACTTATGAAAGCAAACTTGAACATTGCCCTTTTGACCATCAGTGAATCATGGAACGATTAGAAAATATCACCTCATATTGTAAGAGAAGTTGAATGAATAGTGTGAGATCATTGTGCAGGGAAGAAAAGGGATGAAGAGTGGATAGGAAATTTTCAAGAGCACATGGAGGAGAGTGGGGTTGTTACTATGGCAACAGGACTTGTCAGAGTAGCAGCTTGACAGCTTTGCTAACTGGAAATGTGATGGAATATTCATTTCACACACACACACACAAATCTGAGATTATGAGATGTTTTGAAGATTGACAGGGTAACAAACAATAATGGTTCTGAGATTGGAATATAATTTTTCTCATCCTCAATATATTCTTCCCTTTCTTTTTCCATTTCTTCTTCATCTTCTTCCTTTTCTCTTGATCCTTTCCTCTATGTCTCAGTGTATAAGTTTGTAAATGTTTCGTAGATTGTCTTCTGCATTTGTATATTTTCATCGTGTGCAGTGGTCCTGGCCATCAACAGTGGATCTGCCAGTACCAGATTATTATTAGTATCATGATAATAATCATCATAGTTACCACTATCAACACTATCATTATCGTCATCATCACCATCATCATCCTCATGACCATCACTTTCATCATCATCTTTATCATTATCATCTTCATCATCATTATCATCACCGTCACCGTCACGGTCACCGTCACCATCACCATCACCATCATCATCCTCATGACCATCACTTTCATCATCATCATCATCATTATCATCTTCACCATCATTATCATCACCGTCACCGTCACCGTCACCATCACCGTCACCATCACCGTCACCATCACCGTCACCATCACCATCACCATCATCATCATCATCATCACCACCACCACCATCATCATCATCACTATTCATCACCATCTTTTCTCATCATCTCTCTGTTTCTCCTTACCATCTCCCTTTCAAACCCTCTCTTTTTCTCTCTCTGTCTTTCTCATTTGACTTGTTTTCCTTCCTCCTAAAAAGAAATAAGATAAACAAGGCGACACAACTATACCCAGCTTTCCTCTTTGCAAGCCCTGATTAGCCCTGCGGTGCTGTCAACAGGTATGAATGAAGATAGAGACGTTTCGAGGACTCGGTCAACGTGACTCGTTCAGAGGTGCATCAGCAGCAGTGTGCAGCCCTCCGGAAATGGCTGGGTGTGAGCCCTGCATGGATTGGTCATTGTTCGGCGCACATCTGAGTGAAAGGGAGCGTAACGAGTCTCATTACAACCGCCGTCAAAGACCCTAATCAGCGGCGCGTGTCTCAGATTGTTCCACATTGTAGTTTAGAGAAAGACTAACACCAAAAAAAGAGACACCAAAGAATCAAGGGAGAGGAGGAGGGGGAAAAGGGAAATCGTTGCCAATGAACGAAAGGTGACAATCAACCCCCTCCTCCTCCCCCCCCCCCATCTCTCATTCTTAAAAAAGGGCTTCCTTCTTAAAGGAGACCTCCAGATGATTTTCTGACTGTTACATATGAACATCTATACATTGGTTATACTGGGTACAGAGTTTCAGAATTTATAGTGATTGGGATGAGATATGAGAATGTTTTCAAAATTTGTAACGAATCACAGTGAACAAGGATGATGACATGGCGACCTCACTGTAAGAATGCATGAGTTGGGGCTCAAGGAAGCAGAACAAACGAAGAAAGCATGCATAAATTCTACACAGGTAAACTTGTTAAGCACATGATATTGTAATGGAATTACACCGCTGCAGGTGTACATATCTGAAATATATGTGAGGCTCCTATGTTATCATTCTTGTTCAATGTAATTTGTTTTGTGTTTCAAAGTATTGATTTCTCTGCTCAAGGACCACAATAAATTCCACAAATCGGTACATGGAGTGTTGATTTACGTACTACATGATGTGAAATTATGAAAATCATCTGGAATGCCCCTGTAACTCAAAGGAGAGATGAGGGATTGTATCTTAAAGGAGCTGTTACTCTTGTCTTGGAGCAGCAACCATGTCTAGGGACTGACTGAACGGTGGTCTTGCTGGTCAGTGACAGAATTAGATTTGGACACCACATCCCTATCGTAGAGGGGTGAGAAACCATTATTTAGAGGAGAAAATGGACTTTTGTTGAGAGACAGTGGATGCATCTACATCTGAAGTATTTGATAACAAACTGAATTAACTCCAGTCTTGTCAATTTGAGAAATTTGCTATTAAACCTGCAAAAAAAATAAGGAAAATGATAAGAAAATATGAATTATTATGAATAAGAATTATCATAACTTCAAGAATATCCCTTGTTATGCAACAACTGAGTATCATTTGAAATGTTTTATTTTGCTCTTTAAGATGATGGACTTTTAAAATTTTGAAAATGGCACAGCCTGTTTTGCAATCAAACTCTTTGTTTTTGTTTTTGTTTTTTCTTGTGGGGGCATTCATGGTCATCTGTACTGTTACTGTGCATACATTGTTGGGGTGTTTTCATTAGAGAAGGTAAATGTTAGAATTCCTTCTTACAGAGAATTCCACAAGCATCATGAAACAGTCCAATGTACGGCAAAATCTATAATGCAGGAGCCACAGAAAGGTGTTGGGGGAGGGGGCTGGCAACTACAACCAGGCTGCAGCCAGGTTTCAGCCAAGTTAACATGTTTTTGTTTGATTTCACGACACATTCTTAAGTTATTAACATGGTGTTAATTTTTCTGGACAGAATATGATAATAAAAGTGTTTGCGCGTAGTTGATGTGGGATTTTGTGCATCTTTTCTGTTTTTTGTACTTACAATCAGCGATAGTAGGTCAGAACGAGCCCAAAATGTGCAAAGAATCCATAAGGCGCTAAGAAATACTCCCATGTTTGTTTGGATTTAAACGTCGTTTCCATAAAACATGAGTGAATTGTTTTGGGGCTTTTTTTATTAGGTAAAGAGCCCTTGTTACCATTGCAAATGTAGATCATAAAATCCCGAAATAGAAGAGGATCCTATGGTGTAATAAATGTCCTCTTTTTTATCGTATGATATTGAAGTATCTGAGCCTCATCATTCTTACCCAAAGAACTCAAAATTGACTTGTTAATCCATTTTGAATCTGGCTAATGAATTTATGGCAGTCTATCATGCCTAAGGCCATTTTTGTCAGTCGATAAAAACCAGGAGAGCTCCTAATAGCTATACTTTTCTGAGAGGGAATAAAAATATTTGTGTATATTTTATATAATATTCACAATTTCTCAACGGGACTTGGATAATTTTTCCCCAATAGCAAAATTCAATCAAGTTATTATTCCTTCGTTTCATGATTTGATTTTAGGGACGGTATTCTACATTTTGGCCGTAATTGTATACAATGAAGCTAAGCCAGGGAAAGCATTTTTTATAAGATATAATTGCAAGACAAGTTTACAAAACCTTGTGCCTTTTCTGTTTCTATCTCTCTTTACTTTGTAGGCACAGTAGCGGGTCGAAGTTGGCCTCAATCCGTTAGGATCACAGCGTTGGGGGAAAAATTAACCGCATAATGCCGAGAGTCATCGGCATTGATTTTTAATTATAACCAGGCACGGGGTTTGGTTTTGCTGCCCCCTACTGTCAAGTATAATCCACTAAAGGTCGCGTCCTTGTTTGTTTTCCTTCAAATCATCCCCCGTTCGAGTGGGACGTTTTTCTCAGATTAGATTTGGTGCGGATCAATGTATTATTATTTTTGTGCATTATGGATATCTCCTGCCACCTTGCTCCTCATCTCTCTTTACCCACCCCCCTTCTCTTTCTCTGAGATTTACAGCTACAACCTCCAAACTGGATTGCACTCCAGAACGTGAGGGTTTAGCTTTGAAAGCTTAATCAACTCAAGAGTTTTATCGCAAAACGAGCTTGATCCATTCTTGTCATGTTGAGATGTTTGTGGTTGAAAAACAAAGAAAATAATAAGAATGACAGGGTATTTTTAATCTAAACTTCTAGAATATTCTTTGTTATGTTACAAGTGAGGTATTACTGAAAAGGTTTAATTTTGCTCTATCTGATGATTGACTTACTTTGAAATGTTTAAAAATGGCGCCTAGACCATTTTGCAATAAAACTCTTCAACTGTTTTGATATGTTTATCTTTCTGTGCATGTTTGTGTGTGTGTAGCTGTGTATCTTCAGATATTAGATACATTTTGAAAGAAGAAGAAAGCTTAGTCAACTGTTGTATGTTTATCTTTCTGTGCATATTTGTGTGTGTGTGTATCTTTGAATATTAGAGACATTTTAAAAGAACAAGAGATTGGTAATAAGTGGAAGAACTTCTTGTCAATTTTGTTTCCTGTCTCACTAGAAGGTATGCATTACAGTGTGTTAAAACTATACTCGTCATTTGTATTCAGTATGTTAGTGGCGACCATTGTCGATGTTAAGATTTTCATCAAGGCTGTGTAAAGTGCAATTTAAGCAGTGTTGACATCTAGTCCGATTTAACCCAAGTACTCTGACGTTATTTTTACTTCTTGATTCGTAAAGGTCAGTAAAATGTGCTGGCTTTGTGGAGTCTCTAAGTTCTCGTGTTTGCTTCTTAAATTGAATCTCAGTTAAGTCAGCAAGTGCAAAATACAACAGCACCTCTGGAAGATGTAGGCCTACATCGTAACCAGCGCTGCTATAGCAATCTTAGTGTATCATGAACTCGGTTCCAAGAAATCTCTGATATTATTCTCACCCACGAAATAAACTTTTAACGACCTCTGAAGACTTGGGAAATTCTCGTCATGCATTACTAGTACACGCAAGCCACTGGTTTGGCCTAGCATATTTGTCCTGTGTTGGTAACCAAAGGTTTATATTTACTTACACCTTCAATTTTCATTGCACAGGTTCCAGTTATTGTCCTATAATTGAGATTGAGTGCACAGACAAGATAGGTTAAACTTTGTTATTCTGAAGATTTGTTGGTGTGCACTTTCTTTTCATATTCAGATTAACGTACCTTCTTAATAACGAACCTTATTTCATTTTTGGAATAACAAACCTTCGTTCAGGTTAATGAACATCTGGGTACAGGGAATGTATGTGTTTTTGAATGATGGACCTTCGGAATTGTAAACCGTATTTCATTTTTTCGGATTACGAACCTCTGGGATAACGAAAGTTGATTCTACAGTTTGGGAGCAGCAGATGAAAATGCTTTATCACCAAGTGTGGTGTTGTATACAATGTCATGATGATGTAATTACTATCACCATAGTTGTCTTTATTGATATCATCTCCATGTACTTTGTCATTTGGGAGTTGAAGCGGCATTACTCCGTTAATGTAAAGGAGCTAATTTCCCGCTCGGAGTGTGATAGGGACGGCTCTTTTTAAAGTTAAAATTCATTCTTTGGGGAGAAAAATAAAAGCTGATTTCACTCAAGGAAGAATTAGCTTAACGAAAAAAAAAAAAAAAAAAAAAAAAAGAAAAAAAAAAAAACCTCTTAGAATTCAATCTGAAAGAGCTAAATCAGCCAGGATAATTTCACTTATCCACCAAAAGCAGCCGTCCGTAATCACACTCCCAAACGAGCGGGACTTTAGATGCTTTACATACAATACAGAGTTGTTTATTTTGGGGTGTTTTTTTTTTTTTCGTTACTATTGTAGCCTTGTTATTATTACGTAATGATTATGATTACATTTATATTCCTCTGATCATGCGTAAGCGGGATTTATAATTACAGTGTATGTCTAATTTTGAAAACTGAGCTCATGAATCAAAGTTGTCGATGCTGTTGTAGTGTGATTTTGGTTATTCCAAAGTTTCGCTAATCAGAAAATGAAATAATGTTCATTAATCCGAAGGTTCGTTATTTCGAAAAACGCAATCTCCTATCCCTAGATATTCATCAATCCGAAAATGAATAAGGTTCATTAGTCCAAATATCTGTGACGTTATTCCGCATGTTCGTCATTCCGATGGTTCGTTATTCTGAAGGTTTGTTGCGACGCGCATTCTGAACTTCTGAAGGTTCGTGAATCCGAAAATGGAAAGCATGAACGTACAAACAAATTTTCGGAATTACGAACCTTTAATTTCATTTTCAGATGATCGAACCTTCAGAATAACGAACTGTAATGGTTATTGTAATCATCGTTTTTTATATCGTAGTCGTCGTCGTTAGAGATAGGAAAACATTGGATGAAGCAACTGACGTCGGTATTCAACGGGAGATTGGTGTCGGGATTTCATTTGGCTTTGATTGCAGGCTATAGGTGTGAGAAACTGTAGGCAGGGTCAAGAATCACACGCAACACAAAAGTACATCGCTTCTTCTTCTTTCCCCGGCTTTATCTCTCCTCCTCCATAAACACTGGCGAGGGATGTCCCGGTAAACAGTGGGTGTTTAATCTCAGATGACTCGGACTGTGTGGAGAGAAAGAGGAGGGGGAAAACGCGCAAAAGACGCAATTCTTCGTTCAACAAGGCTCGGAAATGGAAAAGCGTGTTTCGTTGCAATCTGTCTATTTAACTTTTACCTGTCTTCCGGGCGCCAATGTGTATTTATTTCATGCAAACGTCACCAGCACACTTTAACTGGTCATTGGGAATAGTCTCCATTCTTCGCCCCCCCCCCCCCTTCTCCTCCCCGCTTTTCATCGCAAATAAAGGTAAATTTGCCTTTGATTAGAGGGGCGGAAAAAGAAATCAATCTATGGGCATTTTGCGTCGGTAGTTTCGCCGCCCTTTTGGATTTCCGTTTTCCCGCTTTGCAACATTCTCCCAGCTGCTGTGTGAACTAATTTAAAGCTTACCCTGTGTTTTTCTCTCTTTTCGCAGCCCCCCCCCCCTTCCTGCCCCTCCCTCCGTTTATTCTACCTCCACTTGTCCCATGGTCCCATATCAGCGCATGACATTGATCGACGCTTGGTCTTCTCTCGTTGGGCCCCACCCCTCTCCCTACGTCGGTACAATTGGTACCCTTTTCATCACGACTCCCAATAATTTACAAATGTGTTAAGGTGATCCACACTGTTGACACTGCGGCAAGTGATGAGGCTGCCGAAGAAGCGGCTGGCAAGATGGTCATTGATCGGCTGGACCGGAGGGGAGAGGGGGATATAAAAAGATGAATAAAGAAAGAAAAGAAAGACGCATGAGTAAAAGGAAGCACCCTAACACCCTCCCTCCCTCCCCATTCTCCCTGATAGCGGAATCTTGTGGAGTCAGAAGAGCGGTTAGCGGCATATGCAAGAGCTCCCTCTGGGGGTAGTATTCAGCTCCTACAGGCAATATTTACAGTCGTTCCCACACTGCCAATCAATAGCGAGACATTTTCATCTGGAAGACAGAGTAACGATACGAAAAGGGGAAGAGAGATACATAGAAAGAAGAGAGAAAGAAACTTTCAAATGTTTTTGGATCTTTTCATTTTAGCGACGAGTGTTCCAAAATAAAAGGTATCACTCGCACTCTGGCAGCAATTCTTGCGGGCGCACAGACACAATCGTCTTAAACACGTTGTCATGGAACAGCGGGTGTGTAAAGCAACTGCAAACATTAACTGAGGAAAAAGTGCATGTATACACGCCAATCTTACTCTTTCATCTTTCCTGTGAAAGGAAATTAAAACACGTCTTGAAACGGCTCTGCCTTTGACGCCTTCAGTAAAATGCGGCGCACAGTTTTCCCGTGGTAGTTTATTGCAACTGTACTGATGAGAATGGATGCGCAAAGAAAAGCTTTTTTTTTTCAGTCCAGCTTGGTTTTTTCACCACTGATGGAAAGAAGAAAAAAAAAAAGTGTCCTCTTTCCCCGTTTAGAAAGTTGCACTTCATGTTAAAAAGTGCATTGTTTGACATAGAAGTCAGAATCAATGTCGGGACCGTGTTTCATTTCTTTGGGGAATAAACTCCGGCCCTTTTCATGCCGTAAGAGTCGAGGGCTTGTTTAGCCGGGGCTCGCTCTTTTCTTTTCTTCTCTTTTTCTCTTCTTTGAGTCCATAAAGTGGTATTTACACATATCTCACAATTCCTCGCAGAGTATTACCCACTGCCGAGGTTGAAAGACGCGTAAGTTGGTTCCTCAAAGGAGCTTATCGATTAACACAGTCAGGAGTAAATTGCACCGAGCCTTAAAGTCGTGGTACCGAGTTTCAAGTGCCTAGAGACCTTGCCCATTTTGAGGAGCTGCGCAGGACACGTCCGGGGGGGGGGGGGGGCCTCCAAGCCTCTTTGTAGCAGAATGTCATGAATAGATAGGCACTCTTTTTAGAAGTGGGATGAGTAGATACTCTGTGTAGCGGGATGAGTAGACACACTGTGTAGTGGGATGAGTATACACATTCTGAAGTGGAATGAGTAGATAAACTCTGTGTACCTGGAATGGGTAAATACACGCTCTGTGTAGTAGGATGAGTAGATACACACTCTGTGTAGTGGGATGAGTATACACGGTATATACACTGTGTTGTTGGATAAGTAGATATACACTGTGTAGGTGGGATGAGTAGATACACACTCTGTGTAGTTGGATCAGTAGATATATTGTGCAGTGGGAAAGGCCGCGCAGATACACACTCTAAAATGGGATGAGTATACACCGTATATACACTATTGTTGGTTGACTAGATAATACTGTTTAGCGGGATGAGTGGATACACGCTCTGTGTAGTATGATGAGTAGATACACACTTTCTGTAGTGGGATGAGTATACACGCTCTGTAGTGGGATGAGTAGATACACGCTCTGTGTAGTGAGATGAGTAAATCCACACTCTGCGAAGTTGGATGACTAGATACACGTTCTGTCTAATGGGATGAGTAGATACACATTCTGTGTAGTGGGATGAGTAGATACACGCTCTGTGTAGTGGGATGAGTAGATACACGCTCTGTGTAGTGGGATGAGTAGATACACACTCTGTGTAGTGGGATGAGTAGATACACGCTCTGTGTAGTGGGATGAGTAGATACACGTTCTGTCTAATGGGATGAGTAGATATACACACTGTGTAGTGGGATGAGTAGATACACGCTCTGTGTAGTGGAATTAGATGCACGCTCTGTGTAGTGGGATTAGTAGATACACATACGCTCTGTGTAGTAGGATGAGTAGATACACGCTCTGTGTAGTGGGGTCAGTAGATACACGATTTGTGTAGTGGGATGAGTAGATACACGCTCTGTGTAGTGGGATGAGTATAGATACACACTCTGTGTTGTGGGATGAACAGATACACTCTGTGTAGTGGGATAAAAGATACACACAATGTGTAGTGGATGAGTAAAATCACACGGTCTGTAGCGTAATGAGCAGACATTGTAGGGAAATAAGTTGGGCGTGATAATGGATACATCGCTGTGTGGCGGGATGATACACAATCAGTGTAGCAGTGTGAGACACTTTGTGTGACTGGATGAGTGGGTACAAACTGGCTGGATAATGAATACACAATCAGTGTAGCGGTGTGAGACACTGTGACTGAATGAGTGGGTACACACAGTAGCTGGATGATGAATACATAATTGGTGTAGTGGTGTGAGTAGATACACACTTTGTATGACTTGATGACTGATACATACACAATCAGTGTAGCGGGAGCGGTGTGAGTAGATGTAGACACGACTGGATGAGCGGGTACACACTGTGGCTGGATGTTGAATTCCCAATCAGTGTAGCGGTGTTAGCATAGACACGCCATTTGTGCGGCAGGATGAGTGGACACACACATCTGAGGTTTACACGATTCATTGGACATTCCTTACAAGTGTAGAATATTTACATCTGAGTTTTATAAGACTCATTGAACTTCCCCAACAATTTTCTTCTGAGGTTCCTGCTCACCGTCTGTCTCTACCTTTCTCTTTACAGTGAGATGAGTTCTCGCTGCTCCTCGAGCACTTTTCTTTGATAGATGGAGTAACAGAGACGTCAACAAGAGCCAAAGTATAGATATTGACGCGGTGCAGGTATTTATGTACGTACATGTATTACAGATACTAATGTTAAGTATTAGTGTTTACTACGTAGTATGTAGTGCATTCATGTATTATTACATAAAGCTTGTGAAATTTATATCCAATGCAATCATATGGAGAATCGGATATTTCAATGTTTTGTTTGCAGATACTTTTCTGTATTTATTTCAAAATATATGTTAATAAAATGACAAAATAATCGGTGGATAAATAAACTATACATTATGCAGTGTATACAAAGATATATTCATATGTACAAAACCTTGTTTGATTAAAAAGAAAAGATTGATACAACCCATCGGTAATGCAGAAGGCAAGACCATCATAAGTATTGCTTGAAGCAAAAGTAGCCCCCAAATATTCATAATAATTTTATGGCTGTAGGGGATTCAGAAAAAAAAAAATATCATCATAATGATGATTTACCACTTTGTATACTAGTAATCTCAAAAGAATCTCCGTACATTTGTGTAGTGCGTGCAGTGTGTGCTGATGCGCAGTGTGCATATTGCACCTGGAATTTTTACTTTGCGGAGTGATATTACCATTGTTTAGAGGGAGATTTTCTTCCGTTTTGAAAAGAAAAGAAAAGAGAAGCGTAATCACTCATCCATGATTGTATCTCAACAGTATGTCAAGAAAAGGAGAACATCATGGGAAGTGTTGCTAGTCTATCATATTCTGTGCTTTCAAACTTTGATTTCATTGTTCTCAATACCTTCAAGTCTGAACTGAAGACTTATCTTTTCCAGCAACTTTGTGGATGATTTGTGACACTTTGCGGGAGCCGGGCGCCTTTGAATGTTTCAACAGATAAATGGCGCTATGTTAATGTTGTTTCATCATCACCATCATCTAGCCCTGTGGGTTGATTTGTTTCCTTGTGAAAACTCGTATGATATTTGTCAAGACTTACTTCGCTTGTTTCATCTCGGTCCTATTTCAAATATACCTTAAGATCACTTGTCAGTAATACTTATGTTAAGGTGATCTGTAATCCCAAACAAAATGCGCGATATCAAGTGTCAAAATTCTGCACGTGCTGTATTACAACACTTTGCAACCATCGTAATCCGCTTGTTCACGCCATGAATATGTAATATTCAGCATTATGATTGTCATAAATGATAAAATGACTGATGTGGACTAGAAGGGGAGAGGAAGGAAAGAGTGGAAAGCATCCTGGAAAGGGGAAAGGGATGGGTGGGGTTTGGATTTTTAAGATGTGATGGTATCTGAAACTCTTTGTGAATATGTCTTGTGCAATCCTTAGTACGTGTATCACATATTTCCTTTCTCAAACTCGAAAACCAATCATAACCACTGTAAAGGCATCTATGTGATTTCGCAGCGTCAATATACAGGTGTATATATTTTCTTTTTCGTGATACATATATCTGTGTTGGTTTATGTCATATGCCGTTATTTATTCTTACACAGGTATTTTGGGCTATTATTTTGCTTTGTACCATATAGGCCTACTTTCCCTTTTTCCCAATTTGTACATTAATTGCACTAGAATTGAAGATATGCAATACATTGTACATTAAAGGACAAGTTCACCTTTATAAACATAAGGATTGAGATAATGCAGCAATATTAGTAGAACACATCAGTGAAAGTTTTAGGAAAATTGGACAATCGATGCAGAAGTTATGAATTTTTAAAATTTTTGTGTTGGAACCGCTGGATGAGGAGACTACTACAGCTTGTGAGTCATATGCGTACAACAGTATAAAGAAAATGTAAAGAAAATTCAACATATTTTCACTTTTTTCGCATAATAAAAGAGCACTTGACTTGCCTCTTTCTAAAGGCAGGGGGAATGATATTACCCCTAACATAATATGTCGGTAACGAGTCAAGAGAATGTGTACTTTTTTCAAAAGATGAAATTTTGTGAAATTCTCTTTGTATTTTCCTTATATTTTTGTACGCATGTGACATTTAAGTTATTCATACAATGTAGTAGTCTTCTCATCCAGTGGTTACTGCATTAAAACTTCAAAAATTCATAACTTTTGAACGGATTGTCCGATTTTCCTCAAACTTTCAATGATGTGTTCTGCTAATATTGCTACATTCTCTCAATCCTTATGTTTATGAAGGTGGTGAACTTGCGTATCTGAAATAATAATATGCCGAAGAAGGGATGTAAATAATTATGTTTGATATTCTGTGTGATATTACAAATTGTTATATGAATTATTGATATACGTGTATGCGCGCTAACGATTAATTTTTTATTTTTTTTTTAATGTACGTGGACTAATTTCAGTCCATTTTTGATGCGTTTATTAAGTTTTGTTTCTCTTTTTTTCATGTCACCAGTCACTCTTTCATTTTGCAATATGTTATTTGAGACAAAGCACAAAATAAAACTTGAAGAACGAACAACCCTATGAGTACTGTCGGTGTGTGGTTATCACGTAGAATGTAACAGTGAGACATGCCTGACATGGTAATGATGTTGATGGTTAGCAGTAGAAGTAGTCGTACTAAATGTGCATTGTCCCGGCCAATTTCATTGTTTTTGTGGACTTTTTTTTTTCATTCAATTTCTTATTAGAAGCATTCACTTTCTTCAACTACGCTCAGACATCAAAATATCATGCATTCAAAATCGTTTTCGTCGTTCAGATTAACTAATGTGGCAACCGATTTCGCATTTGCGCATTTTAATTCATTTGAATGCACCTACATTTTCGGCGATTGTTATTCAACTTCGTCTCAACCTGCCGCCAGCTCATTTAAAATACACGCAATTATAGGGCCCACTCAGTTCGCATAACAAGTTCATAAAAGAAGCGCTGTCCATTAAAAAGTGCATCACTCGTACTGTATTTTAGATTTAATGTTAATAATGTTTTTCATGGGTAATTCACACATAATGATGAAAATAGGTATGTAAAATGAACATCACAAACATATGACAAATACAATTTAATGATCATGATGAAAATTAAGATGTCAAATTAATACAGATTATAAACACAATGTGCCGATCATGATGAAAGTAAAGATGTAAAGATTTTAAAAAGAAAAAGCATGTTATAATCATGATGGGGAGAAGAATTTATATTAAACTTCACATAAAATGTTGAGCAAAAGAAAAGTCTAGATGTTCAAATAAACAAATGCTGACCATGATGATAAATTTAGGATTAAAAGTTAAAGTCACGCTCAGTGATTAAGTGGACAAAATCTCATTTGCTTTTATGTATGTGTATAATTATAAGGTGTATATTATTACGAAATGGAATTCTCAGTTGTGAAAATCGATCGCTCCAAAACGAAATTGAAAGGGCTTGAAGTGCTTACCCTGCCCATCGCACAATTATTTTACTTAAATGCACAAATTTAGAGTATCATGCTTATACATGTATATACGATCTTGAATTTAAGACCATACAGATGCCTGAGACAAATTTTAAAGCACTCAACAGGAAATGGTTTAACCAAAGTCACTCTGGGACACCGCTTGAAACATGATTTTGAATGCACATAAAATGAAAATGGATGACAAAAACGTACAGCCGAACAACTAAGGTGTTTGTCTATACCAGTGTATGTAAAATTGATGTAGAAGTGTTGAGTTGACAAGTTTTGCATGTTGAGAATCTGATCTACTGATGATACTACTTAATCGATGTTGATCTATACATGGTATGATGGTAATTTAATACTCGCATACCCATACACATAAATACATACAAATGGCACACATAAGTTTTACAAAGTGCCATGTGTTTATTATGTTATGTATGTATGTATGTATATATAATATATATACAGTTGTATGAATAATATATAACATATATATATATATATATATATATATATATGAACAGACGCATATAAAGCATTGATTATATATATATATATATAATTATATATATATATATATATATATATATATATATATATATATATATATATAATCAATGCTTTATATGCGTCTTTTCTTCGAAGTTTATCTACGAAAAAAATAGAATCGCTAAAGTCTATTATTTCAAGGACGTATATAAAGCAATGTATTTTTATAAAGAGTATATATAGCATAGTATGATTCAAACAAGCACTTGAAACTTTTGTTGAGTCTGAGTTCAGTATTCATTGAGATTTCACTTTCTACCATACCCCTATACGTATCAGCGCTCTCCTTGACAACGCAGCTCCAGGGCAACGCACTACGCGCATGACGCGCATAGCATTGTTGTTATGATTCATGTTTATCATTGTCCATCATTGTCTTTGCACTGACGAAGGTCTGAGGCAGACCGAAAATTTTGTAATAAAATTTTTTGTAATCGTTGGATCCATGGCGTACTTGAGACTCCTATATATAAACAACTGATAAAAGAGAGCCAAGTTAAGGTATAGGTAAGTCTATATAATTCTATTATGCAGATACTGTATATACACATACACACATAGATACACATACATGTACATGCATACAACATACAGTACATTCAAGTATGTACGTCTACATAGAAAGATCGTATATACATAGAGAGACATAAAACAAAACCACCGACTACAGTATCTTTAAGCCAGAATACCAAAAACTACAGGAATCGTTTGCAGAATTAAGTTGGGAGTTCCTTGGAAGTAAAAAACTAGAAAAAGCACACTGTCATTGTCGGGCCCTGCACACAATACAGCATCGAGTTCGTCTTTTAGTTTCTGATTCCTTCTGTAAGATAGGTGCATTGGGACCACGATATTTTCTTTCATCATGAGGCATTATTCATATATTCCCCGAGCTACCATCCTTTGTCAGAAAATTTTTGAATAAGTTTTCTTGCTGTTTGTCAGAATACTCGGTGGGTTCCCATTCCCCGAGGGGAAACACTCCGCCGATACTCCAGCTTCTTACAGGCGGCCTTGTTTTACGCCTCCCACTGGGTTTTTGTATCTATTTTCCTCCTCTAACATACCCATTTCATCCCCCTCACATACCCTCCGATTCTTCTCTGGCAAAAATACGCTAATTTCCAATCGCCGAAATAGTCACTAATTCTCGACAGAAATCGCCGTGAATGGCGAAGTTCAACCAGGTTAGCAGTCTACCGTGTCTGCGCGGCGAGTCGGGCATTCTTCTCCGGCGCACCCCCCTTCGCGTGCGAGCAAAAACCCCGCTCGGCTGCAGAATAGGATGACTTCAACTCTGCTTCTTCTTTCTTTCTCTTTGTTTTTTCTCTCTTTCTCCCTCTCTCTTTGTGTTCTTATGTGTGATGTCATTCTCGCATCTTTTTTTTTTCTCTATACCCCCTATCCTTCCGCATTTATTCATACTGATGCAGCGCCGAAGAAACGGCGAAAGAAGAAGAAGAAAAGAAAAATCACCCAAAGAATCAACGTATGACACGCTGGTGTCACCCAGTGACATACCGTACTACACATTGTCCTGCACGGCAGGTGTCGGAGACTTTTTTCCCTCCTTTCCAACATGTCTAGCAAACAAGAATATGTGTCTCGCTCAAGGCTTTCCTCAAGCTTACAGCATTAATGCAGCCAAGACGGATATGATGTGCTTCCAAATTTAACCCTGTTTTGTAAAATGTTAGCATATTTTTGCTCCACTATTTTTGCAGAAACCTGCGGCCATGTAAACTCATACGCACACACATACACACAATTGCACATGCATACACGCATGTACACAAACAAATAGAAACACACGAGCAAGCTGTGGACAACTGGTAGAGCTACTAACTGGATCCGATTTATCCTGCTTTTTTTTTTTTTGTTAAGACTTTTCCCTCTCTAATGTGAAGAAAAATTTGAATTACGATAATCAGTGAGGTCTAGTCTATTGTACCGCAGTGTCTATGTTCGCGAGATACAGGTACTGTATTACCCTCTGTGTTGTACAACAAAGTCATTTTAAGATGATTGTTAATGCAGGACAATATGCGTTCGTTCATGCATTTATACTCATTAACTACGAAGATGTTTGAGTTCTTTTGGCGTTTTTATACCCCTTCCCCAAATATTGGTCGTCAAGTCCTCATGGGGGTTGGCCCCGCGTTCCTGATCAGAGCCACACCCAAAACGAGCTGGGACTCCCCGGTAAACGAAAATCTCCACGGTATAATCCAGCCCAAAATGGCGGTTTAACTGTGCGTCAGAAGATGCGTGTCGGACACACACACACACACACACACACACACACACACACACACACACACACACGCATACACACATCTCGCCTCTCTCTCTCACACACATAATTAAACGTGTATGAAATTAACACAACATTATACAAACCCTGCATGGAATTTATTACAATCACAACGGGCACTTTTCACACAGATATGGGACAATGTAAGGCTTGTCACAAAGTAATTGTCACTCGGGACAATGTGTATTTGTGTGTGTAATATCAAAGACATATCAGTGGTACGTATGTAAACATACACACGCAAACACATACTTGCAGTGGTTATATAGGGTAACAAAAAACACATGTCTATGAACTGCCTGAACAGCATCAACGTTCGCCAAGTCCAGGGCCCTGTTTCATAAAGTTGTTCGTAAAGTTACGAACGACTTACGAGCGACTGGTAATCAGTTCTTGTGGTGAATCATTGAAATTCTAGTAAGTATAGCACATCGCAACTGATCACCAGTCGCTCGTAAGTTGTTCGTAACTTTACGAACAGCTTTATGAAACACCCCCCCCCCCCTGAAACATATTCCTTGAAAGAGGAAGAGTTCTACTGTATAGCATTTGCCTCCTGAGGTGTTTTTTTTTTCCGGGTATTTCACCTTTTCTCAGCCTGTAACATGTGGTATCATGAAGTTGTTGTTGTTGTCTTGGTTTTAATTGCGTGTATCAATCAGAGCTGAATATTTGAAGCATCGTTTCATCCATAGCCTTTAAACAATACGCTTTCGGCTTTGATTTCCACGCATATGTTTTCCTTTCTGAGCGACTGTCGCTGCTACATGAGCAAGCGCGCCGGAACACTTCTGGTTTTGGGGGGGCAAAATCTCAACGGGGGCACATTGTGACGATGTGAGATCCTCGGCGCGTGAGCGAAGCGAGTGAGCGGGGGGGGGGTGGAAAGGGGGATTACCCCCCCCCCCCCCCCCCACTGTAGGAGCTTTTGTAAAACAGGGTACAAAAGTCGCGTTTATAGACCAAATTTCTAAGGAATTAAACATAGTGAAAATAATCAGTGCGAAGGACTGTGATCATTACATACGGGAGTACATTAAGTGTGATATCCTCGGCGAGGGAGCGAAGCGACCGAGCGGGGGGAGGGTGTGGGAGGGGGGATACCCCCTCCCACGGTGGGGACTTTTTGTAAAAACAGAGTATAAAAGTCGCGTTTATAGAGAATTTAAAGCAAATTTCTAGGGAATTAACATATTGAAAAAAATCAGTTGGAAGGACTATGATCATAACATACGGGAGTACATTAATAATGTGATGGTGCGAGATCCTCGGCGAGGGAGCGAAGCGACCGAGTATAAAAGTCGCCTTTATAGAACATTTAAAAGCAAATTTCTAGGGAATTAACATATATAAAAAAAATCAGTTGGAAGGACCATGATCTTAACATACGGGGGTATATTATGTGATGGTGTGAGATCCTCGTCGAGGGAGCGAAGCGACCGAGCGGGGGAGGGTGTGGGAGGGGGATACCCCTCCCACGGTAGGGACTTTTTGTAAAAACAGAGTATAAAAGTCGCTTTTATAGAGCGAGCCACTTTCACTTTTCAATTTATCTGAAATGTACTCATTAAAAGCTTAAACGTGATCGCATCGTTCGAACAATAAAAAATATTCTTATACTACTAGAAAGCAAAGAAGAAAATGAAAAATGTAAGGTTTAATAAAGGTATGTTTCAGCGGGAACACTCGAGGACACGAGGCTACCATCTATACACTAAATTTACTCATAAGTTACTAGTAGTGTATAGATACAATAATGTATGTTGTTAGTGTATTATTTTCGCCCCGTTAGGGGCGAAAATTTTTGCATTTTCAGTTATGAAATTACAACATTTAGACAAGAAATGTGCCTTTATTGTTCATTTTGGTCTTTAAATCAGTGATTAATTATTTGTTACAGGGGGCACTTTGGGGGGGGGGCAAAAACTCGTTTTGCCCCCCCAACATTTTGTTTGGGGGGGCAATTGCCACCCCTGCCCCCCCGCTTCCGGCGCCCTTGTACATGAGAGCAGCGTGCATGCTCCGCGGGCCGCTCCCGGGTCTCGATTATTGTCCATGGGTTCGCCTGTTCCGAGACTGTAACTACAGTTGCAAGCTTGAAATCCATAGCTTGCGGTTCGTGCGTACGGCTGTAGGTCTATATATGCAATGAGTGTTCCATTAATGTGGCATATCGATCGGATGCTGTCATTGTTGTAATTGTTTTGATTGTAATCAAACAAAATAAATGTCTGGGAAAGCTGAAGTATAGCAATGCATTGCTGAAAGTATTATGGTAACAACATAAAGATATAGGCGATAGTGAATCAGTTTGATTCCTTCACTCGTATCAATTTTAATGGATTGCATTTATTCGACCTTTGCTTATTGCACAAGTTTGTCCTAATCACAGAATTATGCTTCGTGCGGTGTTCTTTTCCCCCCATTCATTCCATTTCATTTCATTTATTCTTCATTTGCAACAAAAATAAATATAATCACGAACACATCATCCTCTGTTTTTATCTTGATGCTCCCGAAATATAAAGTCCCAACTCGGTAAGTATATTATGGCGCTCCTTATTGCCGTAAGTAATGGGTTTAATCACACATTGCGCTCGATTTAAGATATGTATTTCTCTTTTTAGTTGATTAGATAGCATACTGATCGAAACATATCTTAAAAATTATATTAACTCATTGAAAAACTCTCTCTCTCTCTCTCTCTCTCTCTCTCTCGTTATTCTCTGATGCTTTCCATTTTATGTTTTGTTTTCCTACATCACTGAATATTCACCTTTTCTGAGAGAAGTTAATTATAACTTCGCCTCTCTAGAAAGCATATTTTTATATCCGGTCTAGATGGATTATTAGTGTGGCCTGCGATAGTGAACATTTAGATTTAATCGCGCTTTTAGCTGATAGTCTTAACTCATTTTATTTTTCTTCCCTACTTCTATGAACCCATTAGGTGGTGAGTACTTTTTGGTAATAACCTCTAAATAAGATCATGATTAGATCAGTGAAGCTGTGGATTAATGAGACTTTAGGGCGACGCTGTTCGTATCCAATAGAATTTTATTGAGCCTGAATACTGTACGTGAATCTGATCAATCTCCTCACTTTTTTTTACAGATTCGCGCTTGTAACAACAACAACAACACACACACACACACACAAGCAAACACACACACCCACCCACACGCACACACCCTCACGAACACACACACACACACACACACTCTCTCTCTCTCTCTCTCATGCACATGTACACACACACACATGCACACACACTTACATATAGACACGTACACACACGCGCGCGCAAGAATTCCCAAACACGAGCACACAAAAAAAAATGTAAAAAAAGAAAAAAAAAAGAGGAAAACGGATATTAAAGAGAGAAGCAACACGGTGAGATCCGCATGGGCTTCATTTTATAAAAGATGTTAGGATAACAACTGTTGCTGGAATGGCAACTTCCCATAACAACAGCCAATCAGAAAGCTGGATTCTTGTCGTTACCATGACAATTGTCATTACAGCAATTGCTGTCATAATCAACTTTTTATGAAATGGGGTCCTTGGTTGAGATATCAACACAATAGCAAAATTCAGTGTACTCGAAGCTACAGTATACAGTATAGGCAACCGAATGGCCAGACAGAGTTTGTGGTGTTGTGTGGGGGGGGGGGGGGGCGAAAGCGCGCAATTACCAGCAAACTACTCGGGAAGATTTTCAATTAATATCTTTTTGTACCATTTTTATCCCCATCAAAACGACTTTATACCGACCAGGACAACGTCATCAGAATGTGGTATATGGTGTGAAGAGGGATTGATAATTTAAAAGTTGCAATTTTGCTCATGCTATATACCTGAGAGTATAGTGCCCCACGAATTTCTTTGTGGTTCCCCTTATCTTATCTTAAAGGGGCATTCCAGACGATTTTCAAAATTTCACATCATATAGTACATAAATCGACAGCTCCATGTACAGATTTGTGGAATTCATTGTGGTCCTTGAGCAGAGAAACAATACTCTGAAAATCTTAAACAAATTACACTGAACAGCGTTGATGACATACGAGCCTCACATATTTCAGAAATGTATTAGAATACCATTTGCTTAACAAGTTCACCTGTGTAGAATGTATGCATGCCATCTTCTTTGTTTGTTCTGCTTCCTTGAGCCCCAACTCATGCATTCTTATGGTGAGGCTGCCATGTCATCATCCTTGTTCATTGCAATTTGTTGTAAATTTTGAAAACATTCTTATTCCTCAACCCAATCACTATAATATAAATTCTGAAACACTGTACTCGGTATAACTAATTTATAGTTGCTCAAATGTACAAGTCTGAAAATCGTCCGGAGGTCTCCTTTGATATGGCAATGACTGCACTTATATAAAGTTTATAGGTTAATTACAATGATTTTGATGCAGCGACAGCCGTCAGCTATGAATGTATGTGTTTGATGTAACTTTGGTAGTTACAATAACCAAATTGTATATTTTTAAAATGATTTCCCTGACAATTTTATCTGGAGAGCACTTATTTCTGTTCAAACATAAGAAAATGCAAGAACGCGAACATATTACCAAGGATTGAGCATTGAAATAATTGATGGTAATCACATGAGTGATAAACTATCGGCCAGTTATGTGTGCAACACCTCGTCCATTGGTCATAGGCGCACTTGATGTTTACAATGTTCAGTGTTCAATTTCAATTTCAATTTTATTTTCGTGTTTCTCGATGGAAAATACATAAAGTATAACAAAATAATTATGATAATACATAATGTCCAGCTTGGATATACAAAAAAAAAAACAACAACAACAACAAACAAACATAGAACAAAGCAGTCGATATTTCAATTTCAACCAAAATAAAATGATGCTACACAATGTTGCACAACCAGCAGATCAGCTTTTCTTTAAAGGCAGCCGAAGAAACCACAATCGGCGCCAAAAGAACGTGTGTCCAAAGTCGGAGCTATCTATGCATAATATCATTGTACGATTCGTTCTACTCCTTCCTTTCATTTCTATTCAGGAAAATGCAAATGGCTCGAGTGCCCTGTCCCATCTTGATGTGCTGTGGGATTCATACCATCAGTGATGAGATCATTTTTATCATCGAAATTGGTATAACCTGGAATACTTTATGCTGGACACCAAAATACAGTGTAGCCTGAATCGATGTCGTAGTACATGTACAGCATACCAGTACCTGTGATTGGCAAACAGCTGACGATGTTGGCGCCCCTCCTTATGACCTGAAGGGCTCTGTGAACCCGAGGCTCTATTCAGAAGACTCGTGGGTTGGCAAGCATAAAGTTAAAGGTCGGGGCCCACGTTCAAGCAATGATTACATTGGTTAGCTGCTACTAGAGGTTATAATCCAATAATACTCGACTAAGTGGCTAACTGATTCCATTCTTTTGCGTAGAGAAACGCGTATGGAATTTAATGATGTAATTGTAATGAAATAATTTTCCACTTTGATCATAAGACAGACTGTATGAGGATCATCATGATCGCCAAACCATTTTTGTTTTAATAATGACCTATTTGGGCCAATTTGATGCTTAAAAAGAATTGAACTGACATGTGTTGATAACTTGCTCCCTATTGAGGAGTCTTCACAGAAATTAACGAAAAGAAATTCACAAGCCACTGCGTTCTTTTGGGACAATAAAGAAAAACACTGACTGGTTATAATAATGTGACGTATAACAGCTAATGGCGAACATTATTATGAAGTAGAGTAATTCCGGTTATGATTTACTTTGTATGCACATACATGTGAAAGCATGGCTTTGTCGGGGGGTTCTTAATTTGCAGTGGATGTAGCCTACATTGTATAAGTAAGAGATGTCTCTGACTCACCGCGTCTCTATCGACACAGGTGGGGAAAATGGGTGCATGAATGCGACGTAATGCCTAATTGCTGTTCGGAAGATCGAGCCACGGCTCACCCCGAAGAGGCTCTGATCCAGGGTTAAGGAGGCTCATAACATCGCTGAAGAGTGCACGCCAAAATTTTACACGTGATGCTGTCTTCAGGAAGGCACGTCCGGGTTTAAGGGAAAACAAAAAACAAAAACAAAAGACAGAAAATCTCTCTACGGAGTACTGCAGTGGATAAACCTTTAATAACTTTGCGCCACAAACCCTGGCTTCGATTTCGCACGTCTGCCCGGGCTACGAAAACAAAGACAAAAGAACGTCTGCTGAGAACAATCGCGTCTTCTCTTTTTCGCGCGCTTAATCCGCAAACGAGATCAAGTCCTTTTCACGGAGCCTTTATCATTGAACGCAAAATGGGCGGGAAGAGGCCGAGAGGCGAGAGGATTCAGCCAGGCTCGATCACAAATCCGGTTTGGGATCCAAATCCTGAACCCCTCAAGGGGGCTGCAAGACAATCCAATCACGGGAAATCCGGACGGGGGGGGGGGGGGGGGGGTGAAGGAGAGCAGGAGGAGAGACGAGACCGGAGTGTTCAATACATTCATGTGTGTTTCTTCAGCAAAGTCATGAAACCAAAATCGAATAAATAAATAAATGAAATAATAGAAATGAACATTTGCAGAATAAATGAGTGAACATCTTAGATTACTTATGAATAGACTTGATTGAATGGCGAGAAAATTGTTTTCAATTCAATACCTGCCCTATCGAAATTCGTTCATATCTCGAAACCAAAACCGCAGTTTAAGTTGAACCTGCGATTTAGTTGACAAAACGTAAAAGGGGAATAAGATATGATGCACAGTGGGCATATCTACTACATGACACGATGTCCTAACCAGAGTTATTTATAGTTTAAAAGTTGAATATTAAGCTAAGATATATGCGTATAGATGCACACACATACAGTCATTGCAGTCACAGAAGGAGTTAAGAAAATTCGGTGCATTCTAGCAGTGATGACATAATCATGCGTGTATCTAAAGCAAACAGGATATCGTCGTGTCATATCATTATTTCATAACGTGTTTACAGTGTATAATATATAAACTGTATACTGAAAAAAAAAATGATGATAATCATTTCAAGCTGTGAGAAAACATTGGAATTACAAATCAGTCTTTCATTCTTTTACGGATTTAGAAATGTCAGTTTTCCTTCGTTACTTTCGAGCGAAGAGCGTTATTATTCATGTGTTTATTCATAGTTTCTTTCAATGACGTTTTGATTCATTAATTTCTGAAGCAGTTTATTATACTCTCCATTAATTAATGATTTAGTTGTATATGTATGTATATAATATGATTATGTAGGTATATATTTATCGTTTTATTTATTCATCATTTATTTATTTATTCATTCATTCATTCATTCATTCTTTCGTCATTTATTTGTGCATTGATTAATTCATTTGTATATCATTATTCTGCTTATTCATATTTTGTTTATTCCTGTGGCAAAGAAAAATGTGTTCGTTCCTATTTTTTTTTGCTTTGTTTGTTTGTTTGTTTGTTTGTTTGTTTTTTGCTTCACTAAAGAAGGACTTGAAAGGTTTACGAGTGAGGTACCACGGGACAGATGAGTGTTTGTTCCCTCAAAAAAAAATGATAGAAATAAAAAGAAGAAAGGAAGAGGATTGTGAGCCATGTAAATTGGTGCCATTAAGATTTTTTTTTAATTTTTACACAGCGTGTCAAACACGTCTAAAGTGTACTCGATTCTTTCAATTTTGCTATACATTATCAACGTCAGACATTTTATAGACAATGAAGCAGTGCAGGCAGTTGCTGCATGCTTATTTTCATCCATATATGGTGTTCTTCCTTGTTGCGCTCCGCTGTTTGTGTTGTCTAGAGATTCACCGGACTATCATCATATCTGTCACGTCTAGAGCTTCGCTTTACGTGCTTCAACAAACGGGGACAAAGATTGACTAATAAATTCTTAAATTGACTCTGTTTTGCGAGGATGATTCCGACGTCAATCCAAGTAGTATAAGTGCTCTTCCCTGCAGGATTCAAAAACGAAAACATATAATAGAGAAACCAAACGTTTCCGCAGGCGTAGAGCTTGTGGCAAGCACAATTAAGCCAGTATACCCGCTTTTCCTTTCCATCAAATTGTACAAAGAGGAAACTCTTTCGAGTTATCAATCTTTCTTTTCAAATACTTCTGTTCGCAGATAAGTCTTTGAGGAGATCTGCGTGTTCAATTGCTTGTAAGCGACAGGGTACCGTGCAGACGATTTTGTTGCATTGTTTGGTAGTAAAGCAAGTCAAAGGATCAAGAGAATCCGCAGAAGGTACTTGCGCATTGATAATAGACAAGATGAAATTATCCTCTCCTTGTATAAGCTCCGAAAAGTAAAGACAGTGATAAATGAAAGATGGGCCAACAGGAACTGAGGGGTAATTTAATTGCTTAGCTGACAGTGCTAACTTCATCGTTGAGCATAAGAGGGGTAAGAAAGAAAATAAGTTGAGCGAGGATGCAAATGGCAATTAAGACAGGAGTACTCTGTACACGCCCGTAGACATTACATTACATTATAGTAACAGACAACTTAGCACACGCCGTCAGTGGTTGCACTGTACAAGAAAGTATATCTTCATCTCCATAGAAATGCTTTTTGTCTGTTTGGTTGTTTGTTTAATCGGTTGGTTCTCTTTCCATTTCACGATGTCCAATTCAGTGACAATCTAGTGCCTCGAAAATGTATCCATCGTATGCTTTGGAGGAAAAATATGGCACATTTAAGATGACAGAATTGTATGTCATAGATGGAGAGACAAAATTGATGTTATTATTTTCAAACAAGTCACATACAAGCCTGACTGAAAACATATCAATACACTACATCTGACAGGCATAACTGAATTTGTCCAACTCAAGCAGATGGAGGACGAATGACAAAAAAAAATATATATATATCATTCAATATTTGCGATTTAAAGAATTCCTCATCCTCATCATCATCATCACCATCATCTTCATCATCATTATCACTATCATCATCATCGTCATTATCTTTCTAATCTTCATCACCATGTTCATCATCATTATCATCATCACCATCGTCATCTTCATCTTCATCATCGTCGTCATCATCATCTTCTTCTTCCTCCTCCTCATCATCTTCATCATCGTCGTCATCATCATCATCTTCTTCTTCCTCCTCATCATCATCTCATCATCATCATCATCATCATCATCATCATCATCATCATCATCCTCATCATCACATACCCATCATCATCATCATCATTCACCGTGAGAACATTATGGTTAGTTTCACCACAGGTATTACTAAAAATCATTATCATCTTCAACACTTCAACAAACAAACAAACAAACAAATGAACAAGCCAAAAACAAATTCTGATCAATCGGAAGGTAAGGGAGAGGGATGGGGGAAGGCACGCTCCTAACCCAGTTCAAAGGGGCTTAGACGGGTGACGCGCACCCGTGGAATGCCGAGTGATCAAAATAGAATAATCGCATTCTTCGCTCGAAGTAATAACAAAACAGTAAATACATTATTTCTGGAGGGTGAAGGGGGAGGAAGAGGAGTAGGTAAAGAGAAATACATATAAGTCATTCATGGGGGTGTATTATCTACATTTTAGATCCGGCCCTTGTTTGTTCGCCACCTCCGACTCGAGGGCATTATGCTACGGGTGACAGACCATTCACCAAGGCGGATTATATTCTTCCCATATTGGCCTAACAAGATTGCCGCTTCTGCAGTCGAATTCATGCCCGCGTACATGCGCCCTTATCCCCACCCCCCCCCCCCCCCTCCATCTCTCTCTCTTTCTCTCTCTTTCTTCCACGGAAGAAAATCGAAGAATGCCCAATTATCCAATTAGTCGAGGGACTCGTTGAGAGAAGTCGAAATGATGATGTGAACGGAGTTCATCGTTGGTGGTGACGGAAACACCAATGAGATGGTCGATTATATCGGTGATAGTGATGATGATGATGATGATGATGATGATGATGATGATGATGATGATGATGATAAAGATGATGATGATGATAAAGGCATCCCTAGAGAAAAACTATGCTGATAGGATGAAAACGATGTCGGATATGAAGATGTTGGTGATCGACACCATAGCCGTGATGACGATGAAGGTAAAAAGGAAGACGAAAAGGAGAAGGAGGAGGACTATGACTATTAATCCTAGAATGTAAGTGAATATTTGTAAAGGGATCTTATTAATCCTGTGTTTCCTAATGACAATGTCAGAGGAATAAGGACTAATTCTTATGAAGACTTCGAGGTTGACAATGATCGATACCGTAATCATGATGAGGAAGATGATTGGGTCGCTGACGAGGAGGACTGTTGATAGGCTGGCAATCATTTTTTTGCGGACATTCTTGGGATAATTAGGATTAATGAGCTGATGATGTGGAAAACAATAATGGTGCCTGTTACTAGTATTGCTGTGGTGATTAAGTATAATGGCCAAAGTGCCACCAGACATCAATCCATTTACGAAATAACGGCGGAATGCTTACTTTCACGGATACGGGTTTATTGCTTTGTCAGGGCCTGTACACGTTGATTTTCCTTGCGGTGGTTTTCTCTTCACATGGAAAACAAGACCGAAAACAATCGCAAAACAAAAAATCTTGCATCATATCAAAGTGTAGGGCTTATAGATGCGTTAGAGGCACGATGTACCCTATTTAATAATCATACAATATCGTATGTTTTGACTTTTTTCTTTCCCGTTTATTGATTAAAGATATTGTGGTTATTCGAATTTCGATCTGGAGCCAAATTATGTAAGCTGTGGTGAAAACACACTTTCGCTGTCAGGATGGATTTGGGGTGAAGGCAACGATACTTTAGTACTGAAAAAAAAAAAATCACGTCGATACAGACATGACAGAAGAAAACATTAATTTCCCATGTTTGTACTTTGTTTTCATTAATATCATAATGTTTGTATTTGTGTTCTCGTTTTTGTTTGCTTATTTTGCAGCTCAGTAAATCTTTGCTTCGTTTGATTAGAATGAGTTGGAGTGCACCTCGCTCGTGTAAAAATAGAATTCATCGATGACGAAAGCATATAAACATGAATTGCTGTTAATCATGCAGAGTGAATATTTGGTTTAAATGTACTACGTAAGCAGCAAGGCAATCCTGTAAATTCATCCATTGAGAGCAGGTATTCTGGGTGTCGGATGAAAGGTTAGCTCCATTAGAAAATGTATAACTAAATGGGGAATGGAGTTAAGTGTTCTACCCCGCGGACTTAGGCACGCCAGGAGCTAGCTTCTGCGCGGGTTCTATTTTTTGCGATGTGTTATAACTCTCCTTGATTTGGCGTTGGGCCTTCGACGGGTTCGCAGAGCGGAGATCACGCCGCATCCTCGGCGTCGCATGACGGCTCGGCGTGATGGAAACATGAGCAGTGGAATTCGGAAGGCGTGACACCGAATACAAGGAGGTTGACGTTCCTTCGTCATTTTGGTCATGGGATGCTTTGGATTGGATTTCTCTCATCCTCCCTCTTTCCTTTCCTTCTTTTTCCTTTCTACTCTCTTTTCTTTCTCCACATCATTTTTATCGTCTTCTGTGTGTTCTTATTTTTACTGGAATGATTACTAATTTCTATTATTTTCTTCTTGTTTCTCATCTTTTCTTAGTTGTCCGCCTTTGATCTAAATTCTTTGTCGTCTGCTTCTCCTACTTTTCCCCTTCTTTTGCTTACATCTATCCCGTTTTTCTTTCCCTTCTTCCACTGTTTCCCTTTCTTTTTGTTCTTAGCTTTCTTCTGCTTTTTCATCATCATCTTCTAATTCATCTCCTCGATTCTCCTCCTCCTCCTCCTCCTCCTCCTTCTTCTCATCCTTCTTCTTCATCATCATCACTATTTTCATTTCTTCTCCTTCTCTTTCGTCTTTTGCTTTTTCTTCTTCTGATCACCTTCCTTCTTTTTCTCTTCTGCATCAGTACATTGCACATTAAATTTGATCGGCACGTGAGCTCCGCAGTTTTTCCAACCGATCCGCACCCCATCAGCGCCTCATTCCCTGACCGGTTAGCGGCCCGGGGATTATATAGCACACGCCGTAGCTGCTGGTGATCCACTTGTCTTTTTCCTCGCTAATGCACAACCATGCTACTGCCGAACGCAGAATAGCATTAAGTAACTGTGACAAATCTGCCTCTAAATTACGTCTAGCAGGTTCGCCATGCCATATGACAGATCAATGCGCGAAGGACCAAGTGTATTTATATCACTGTGGATGCCTTGTGTTTATTTAGAAGATGTCCTTTTCTTTCTCTCACCATAATAGATTATCCAGAGTAAAATATTTTCATAATCAGATCAAGGGGTGGCGGACCTGGATACAGTAGTAATGAATGTTCGAAAGGGTTATCGCCCGGTCAGTCTTGCAAAGGTGCAGCATTCATGGACATTACTATAGTAACTATAACATTATTGTACTGTAATAATTTTCGGTCGGAAAAGCGCGCATTGCTAGCCATACCTATGAAAAAAAAAAGAATCTGTTGTGTGCACACACACATCAGATTCTTGCACTTAACGGATAAAGTAAATAAAGAGAGTAAGGAAATATATTGGTAGATTCTTGGCACCTCCACTATCTTTTCGTTCTTTTGGATACCTATTATTCCATACACCACTAGTGTTTCAATTTCTGAAGTGCATTTCATTTGTTTTATCATGTCGACTTTTTTTTTTTTTTGTCTCATCAATTTTTTTTTTTCGATCAAAAACAACAATACAGGTTACGTACAGGTGAAGGAAAATAAAACGTGCTGGATTCGTAAAAGATGTTGGTATTCTTGGGCAAAGCATCGGCACGTGTAAGACAACCAGTAAAGGCAAAAAGCGAGTTATCTAAAGCGGCATACGTAAATGGTTATTCACTTAGCATGACATCGCAAAGTCGGCGCGGGAATACAGTACTTTCACCTTAACACCGTAGATGGCACTGCTGCTCAATTTGTCCGCGTTAGAAGCATAAAACAAAACAACAAAAAACTTCTCCTAACAACACGCAGATTTAAACCAAAAAAAAAAAAACAAAACACGGACGTTTTTGTTTTGTGGTGGTGTTTTCTTTGGTTATTTTTTTTTCTTCTTTTTGACGGAGAATCGATAAACACTACAGGGAGTCTGTCAATAAGGGGGGGGGGGGGCAGGGGAACACTATCTCAGCTGACTGTTACTCAATGCTATTAAACTTGAAGAGCTTTATCGCAAACGCGCTGGGAGAACTCCATTCTTGTGAATTAGATATTTGTGATTAAAGTGGCTAAAAAACAAAGAAAAAAAAAATAAGGGATATTTTTAATCATGACTTCTAAAATAGTCCTTGTTATATTACAAGTGAGGTACCATCAGAAAGGTTTGATTTTGCTCTGACAATGGACATACTTTAAAATGTTTACAATGGCACTTAGCCCATTTTGCAATTAAACTATTGAAGAGGCATACAGTAGATTGATGGAGGCATTAATAGAATGGAGTTTCACCAAGTCAAAACTCCCTGCCATGTATGTTTGTTTTGTACATTGTACAAGTACGATAGAAACTCTTTTCCATGCTCAAAAGTTTCCTGCAATGTAAACAGGAAAGGGAAAAAATTCTAATGTCTAACTTCCACAAACAGTTGTTATGGTATAGCATGTTCTTATGCTACAGTGCACTCCGGTTATAACGGAACAGTTACATGTATTAATTTTCATAAAGAAATTTCTGTTACAACAAAGTATAAATTAAGTTTCAAAATTATTATCTATATAATTTTGGGAACTTTGCTTGGTTGTAAAGAAATTTCAATGTAATGCAAGAAAAATGCAAGTCCCAGGGACTTCTTTATAATGGGAGTAGCCTGTACATTGTATCTCCCAAAATAAACATATCCATTGACATTGGTCACAATTATGTGTGTAAATTAGCTAAGTAGATGAAATACCTGCCTTACACCTGTAAATGAACATTAACATAAAATTCTGCATTATTTTCTTTACTTTTCTCCCAGTAATACATGTATAAGTAGTCCACATAGAATATGCAGTGGAATGGTAATTAAACTTTTAATGGATTCATGGTCCTTGTCTGTAATTCAGCCTCCAGGCTGCGATGGATTTTGATCAATAAAAAACCTTTTCAATTCAATTCAACTTAGCATTTTAGTCCACTGATACTTGGAATGTACTGTAGCCCTCTCCCTGGCTTCTTCGCCACAATTTTGTGAAATGAAATACTACAATAACTGCACGCGCCTGCACATTTTGCTCTCCCTTCAATTTGCTTCCTCGTAAAGCATATCATCATAGATATCATGCGACGGTTTAGGCAACATCCACTGGTCAAATTTCCCCAATGCAAAGAAGTCACACACAACAACACATGATACACGATAACACAAGATGTTGCTGTTTTTGCAAACTTTATATCGTTCTATATATTTCACAGTCAAGTAGAATTTCACAAAGTCAGAAATGGGTTGACAGGAATGAATAGTACACACAGCATATTCACAATATGTATATACAAATAGTTATTCCTCTGTTTGTACACGTTTGGTCTATCTCTTTAGTCTACGACCCATCAGAAACATAATAATTAAAAGCATATGCCGACATGGACAAGCACATATACCTTTTGCATTTATAGTGATTACACATTCAAATATCAGTCATGAATACATATGTACAAATCAAGGTGATAACAAATACTTCATGTATATGTAATAATCTCTCGCTTTTGTATACACATGCTCGATTACTGAAAATCACTTTTCTTTTCTCTCTATGAAAAACACATTTACTCAAGGCCGGTAATTATATGCTCACTTTTCACGACAGCCAGTTTCTGTTACAGGATAGCACACAGTACACTCTGGATATTCTCCCCTTGAAGACGGAAGTGCACAGTGAAGCTAAAAATCACCATTTTCAAGGCCTACATGTTGCTTCAATTACGCATACTGGTTCTGATGAGCTCAATACAGGGGAACCATGCTATAACGAGGACTTAAAAACCATGACAATGACCTTGTTCATATCAGGTTTCTCACTATATCAGGATACCAAAACAAAGAAATATAAAGAGTTACAAATTGCAAAATTCCCTTGTTATAAGAGGGTTTTGTTATATGCGATCTCGTGATGGCGAAATTCAACTATACTGTGCTGTTGAATGAATTATGGTACACATTTCTCTACGAGATCATCATTAACTCTCTTTAAATTGTCATTGAAAAACATCCCAAGCACAGGAAAACTTCCTGACAATGAGGCCACTGGAAACGGCAGTTTGTGCTCACTGCAATACACACTGCTATAAGAAGTGTTTTCTTGATGTTTTCCTCAGTTTGCATCAGATTCTAGTTCCATCCTTACTGATCTTCTGAGGTACTGACTATATGTGAAGGCAATCATGGTTCGTGAGACAATAGTTGTGCGGTAAGAGTAATATATATATTTTTTTTTTCTTTCTTTCATTCATTCTTGGAATTAGTCGTTCCGGTAGTGGCCAACCCTAACATCTTCAAAGATGTTTCATCAACAGATGGAATCTGGCATTGGAATCAAATACTGACACATCACTTTATCAATCACATGTTCTAAGGTGGAAACTGAGAAAAAAAAATTCACTCAGTCTTTTCATTTTTTTTTTCACTTGCTCACGCAATAAGCCGAGAGAATAGAGAAGAGATATACATGGTTTTACAACATTGCATGATGCTCATGAAATTACTCCTTTACTATTTTTATGTGGCTGACTCGTTTTGAAGACGTGCTAATCTATTTGTGTTCACAAAACACAAGTAGTCCTACTATCCCTTGCAGATATGCTGTTACTCCAGCTTTACACATTCACTCCATAAAAAGAGCATGTAATGAAACAATGCACGGCGAGTTTTTGTTTTTTGTCACCACATTTCATGTTTGAAACATTCAGTGTGAAGTCATCATGCTCTTTCACCTGTAGCTCAAGTTTTGATTCTCCAGAGGAGCTGAGATAGTTTTGAAATGCTGAACCTTCTTTAAGCCATACAATAGAGAAGTTTCAAGGTTCTGCCAGATTTATTGAACAAGGACAAGATTCGTTGACTTTCGTCTCCTAGAACCTGCCGCTCCGCACACTGCCCTGGCTACTGGTGCGACTGCCTGCCCTCGACCCAGCGGGTGACCGTCCACTCTTTGGCGTGCCTGCGGGACTGCCCATCAGCCCACCACCCAGTCCACCAATGTCCACTGCTTTGATGCCGATGCTGCTGGCCCGGCTAGAGGCAACGCTGCGTCCAGAGGAAGGAGTCCTGATGGCATGAAGGAAGGGGGAAAGGTGAGCGGAATGGAAAGAGAGTGAAAAGGAGACAAAACATATCAAGATAACTTTAGACTTAGACTGAAATGTGTAAACATGAGAGTAAGCTAGGTAAGCACGCACATATTAGCTCCTGTCCCTCCCCCTTTCTTCCGTAAGCTCTTATCGGCCAGTCTGATCAGAAATTCTAACTAACTTGTAAATGAGTCTGGCCCAGTGGTACAATTACATATAGCTACATTCTCAAGAAAAGTTCAAATCATCTGCTGACAAGAGAAATTGAATGAGTTCCTGCTGCAAGCTCTCAAAGACATTGAGTTAGGTAGATCTGATTTGCCACAAATGGGCATTACTAGCAAAGGAAGGTCGTTTGGCTAATTTGTTGTCCTAGCAGACTGCTTTGAAAAAAGAGGTCTGCTCACAGCCCAATTTCATCAAAGATGTTGATATTATAGTAACTCTTGCTAGAAGGCAACTTCCAATACCATAAGCAAATCAGAAAGCTGGATTCTTTTCATTACCATGACACTAACCATTTTAGCAAGAGTTGCTATCATCGCAACATTTTATGAAACGGGCCAGGAATCTGTGTGTTATAATTGCAAGTCTGAAATTTCTGCTCACTGCACCCCTAGCTTGCTCACGGAAAAATACTCCAGCTAGCCACTGGTTTTCTCAAGTTTCCCTTTGACTGTGTGTCCACACTTTTGCCTATCAAATCAGAGTCTTGTAATGTCCATGCAACTTACTGGAATTTGAATTTGAATTACGTTTTATTACAGAGCTCAGCATGTCATCTCACACAATTTGCACACAACCACTACTACAGAGGACACAAGGAACGTGAATTGTAGCAAATTGAGAGCTCACTTTGGTGATGACAGGCTGCGTGCGCTGTAAGCTGACCCCGGCCTCGAGGATCGCTGGGACGCACTGGGAGGGGGCGGTACTGGCAAACCAGCCTGCATTGATAGAAGCAAAAGAACAGTGTCATTAACATCTGTGCACAATGTGCAGACGGTTCTGCCACAGGAAAGTGAATATTTGCCCCTTTCAACAAACCACAAATACACACCCACACACACATACACATACACATTCTGAAGACAGATGTCAGGAATCATTTTGTAACCTGATATTGCACTTCTGGAACCATACTTGAAAATTTCCCTTTGATGCAATGAATCCAGACAGTAGAAAGAGCTACATCCCCTCAAAACATCACACAGTAGGCTTGGTCAGCACCAAACTGGATCAGATTTTGTGGTCCACATCTTTCTTTGATGAAAAAACAAAATAAAACCCCCAAACATAACTCCCTTTTAGTTTCAACAAACTTTTACCCAAAGATGGAATTTGCTAAATGGTCCACATCCTGAGTCACATCAAAACTTTTTTGTGATCGAGCATGAAAACTAAATGTGAAACAGCTTTCCGCAAATTGCGATTTTGCTTTTGGGGAATCCAATTTCATCTCACAAAGACTTGAATGCTGTGATAGCTCACATGGGGGAGGGGGAAATCTGAAAAAGACAACTGAAAACAGTTCTAGGATTTATTCGCATTTCTAGTACCCATCTTTAACTCATATCCTGGTTGACTTGAAAGCAGAGGAGAAAGTTGATGTGCCCAGATGCAGTGTACCTTGAAAACATGAAATTAGCAATTGGAAAGGGTCTATTGATAATCTTGTTGTACTGCAAGGCAAAAAAACAACAACATTAGGATGAGTAAATTTTTCTTTAGATATCTGGGGTTGCACTTGCCTGTGAGAAGAGCATGTGAGCCGTGGGGGCGATGTCCGGGTAGGAGTGGATGACTTCCCCCATCAGCTTCAGCACGTTCTTGTTGAACTCACGCAGTTCGCGCAGCTCAAAGTCTTTCTGTGAAGTCAAGAGATCAATGGAATGCAAAGAAAGGAGGAGGAGGAGAAGAAGGAGGAGGGAAGGAGGAGGAGGAGGGAGAGGGGAGGAGGGAGGAATTAGATGAAGGCAGGTAAGCAAAGGCAATTAATGGGAAGCCATGCAGGGGGAAAACTTTCATCTATAACACCAAGGTGGAGTCATTGCTATGGCAACTACTGTATACGTCACTGCTATGCACAAGGCGAACAATTTCTATATTCTTTTTTCCTGTTGTGATATTGGAATCCATACAAAAATGTAGGGGACACACCTATCCGTTCATCAGCTTTCGTTAACGTGCGACTAGGAACGATGAGAAGGAAGAAAAAGTGTTGACTGACTTCCTCTTGAGTGACCTTTCTTATGGTGTGGGCATTCCATTGCAATACAGGACAGGGCAACTAATATTGAGTTGGCTTCAATTTAAGTAAATTTAGGACACTAGCCAAGTTAAACAGATAGCCAATGAAATACTTAATTTCACTTTAAAAAAAAACCAAAAAAGATAGGAACAATGACTTTAAAAAGCTCTTCCAGGGACTGCTATAACCTGCTTGATTGGTAGGAATATGATACCAATGAACCACTGCCATAAAGATGTAACTGTTACATATAAAATGAAAGAACATCTGTAGCAGACACACACATATACAAAACTGAAGTAAATATATATGTGACCTGCCATGACAAAAGGATCCGAAAGTCGCTGACGGCTGAGCCGAGAAATTGAGTTTGAAGTCAGGCCATCAAAATTGGTCAAAACAATCAAATTTCTGTTTTTGACATAATTTTGTAGTCAGTTTCATCCATCATCAGCCAAAATTTCAAAGCTGAATAATCAAAAAGGAAAGGCAAGAATTTAGGGTTTTTCTGGGCCGTGATTTTACGACTTTCAATGGAACAGAAACATGTCCGAAGATTTGGATTTAGCACCGGAGGTAGACTCCGCCCCTAGCAACAAGGGAGTGATCTTATTGGTCAGTGCGTGGCATCCTGGTTACTGATTGGTCATGCGTGGACTGCTGGTGCTAAGCTTGAATGAACATCACGGAGGTTGCTAAGAGCATATCTTCTATCACAATTGCGTCGGAAGGAAAACTTAGGAGGCAGTTTTCTTGAAATGCTGATTTCCTAGACCAGTCAACATGCTCTTATAAAATCAACAATATCTCCACAACCGAGTACGTTTATGATTGATGTTATATATGAAGTTAAAGGGGAAGAGTAAGGTCGTAATGTCATGTCATTTTAAGAAAATCAACCTCCCCGACATTCAGATCTTTTTGTTGTAGCAGTTCACATATCAAGGACAGCCAAGAAATGAATCCACTTTAAAATGGCTATACTATGGGGCTTCTTGATCCTATCATCAAGGGTGCATACTTTCACGCAAGGAGATGACAACTGCCATTTTCGTCTCAGTAAGTGGGTGACAGTAATTGGGTGTGCTTAAAAGAAACCATAGTATGCACAATAACAAGGAGAAGTGATAGAAATTCACTTCCTTTGACGTCACACATGACATCAATGCACACACCAGCATATGACTTCACTCTGGCTATTCAAGGATTTTCTTCTTTTTTTCTTTCGTTTTTTGTTTTGTTTTGTTTTAAGGCAGAGAAATTGGAGCATCTATTCGCATAGAAACAAGATTGCCGTCCTTAATGGTATCCGTGCCGGCAAACGGAATGAATCTTGTGACAAGGAACATATGTAAGAGTAAAAGGTAGCACTAGACTGGAAGAGGAAAGTCTCACTAGTTGAAACAAAATTTAGACCGATAGCCCAGGGCCCCATTTCATAAAAGTTGTTAGGACAGCAACTCTTGTTGGGATGGCAACTTCCAATCACAACAGCCAATCAGGAAGCTGGATTCTGTTACTGAATACCATGACAACTGCCATTCCAGCAAGAGTTGCTATCATATCAATTTTTTTGTGAAATGGGGCTCAGGATAGCAATGAGGTGTGATAAAGAAATGCACAACAGGCAAAATTAATTGCATACTTGAAGTTAGGAGACGGATTTTATATAACTTGAATTTTGATTGGCCCACATCATGCATTTCTTAAAGAATGGAAAAAATGCAGTAGAACAACTGGCTAATTTCTTTCTTCTTTTTGTTGATATTCATATCGGGTTAATGAGCTATTTTCAGTGCAGCTAGCTATAAAGCATGAGTTTCTTACAGTAAAAGTTTACAAATATCACTTCCTAATACTTATCATCTCTCTCATAAACCCCAATCCCTTTCACTCATTACAAACAGCTGTAGATCAGAAGATGGAGTGGGAAACACTACTGAATAGCATCTTAAGGGCATACCTCTTCGTGGGTTTCACCCTTGACCTTCCGGCTGACCCGCAGTTCCTTGGCGTAGCGCGCAATCTGCTTCATGACCCGCTCGATCTTCACCTTCTGATCCTCCAGCTCCTTGGTCAGCTGCTGTTTTTTGTTCTGTAAAGATGACATTCAAAAAGCATGAGCGTTTAAAGGGATCGCATAGAAACTTCAGGTTTCTAACATTTTTTGGTGGGATAATGAGAAACCTCTTATGAAATATGAAAGAGCATGTAATTCTATGAGGAATTCAACGTTTATTTGATGAAAATTGGTTTTGAAATGGCTGAGATATCCAAAAAAGAGCAATTCTAATAAAGTGTGGGACCCATACTTTATTACGATCACTTTGTTTTACTTTGTTTTTGGATGTCTCAGTCATTCCAAACCCGATTTTCATCAAA
Organism: Diadema setosum; assembly: GCF_964275005.1. Lineage (NCBI taxonomy): Eukaryota > Metazoa > Echinodermata > Echinoidea > Diadematoida > Diadematidae > Diadema > Diadema setosum. The sequence continues at coordinate 29,210,046 of NC_092705.1, read as the reverse complement.
TAAACTTTGAATTCCTCTTAAAATGGTATTTTCTGTACTACATCATAAGTGTTTTCTTGGTATCTCGCAAAAAGTTAAAAGCCCAATTCTCATCTCCACCAATACTGTACCATCCCTTTAATCCTTTCTCTCCCAAAGGTTTTGGAGAGTATGGGGTTTTCTGTGCCAGTCAGCACTCAAAGCACACAAAGGGTTAACTGGACACTAGTTGTGTTTATTTCCCAGCCTAGTCTTCCATCCTTCATAATAATGTCTGTGTGCTTCCATCGGTCACCCCTCCTCCTCCTCCCCCCAATTCCTGACACCATCACTCACTCAGAAAAAGAAAACTTGGAAAGTACTCGGGTGAGCACAGACCTCCGCCAAACTCCCCCCCCCCCCCCCAATTTCCCTATAATAAAGAATCCTTCAAAATTCTTTTTAATAAATTTCTGGATCCTGACAATACTCTGGATTACAACCAAAATTTCACAATCTACTCCTTGTGCCATTATCAACTTTTCCTGAAAATTCCATCCAAAATGCATCCATAACTTTTTTAGTTATTTTGCAAACAAACAATACAACAAATGCTGGCAAACACATGGCGTCCTTGGAAGAGGTAAATAAAAAATGAGAGAAGAGGTCCCACTTCTCACCTCCTTCTCCTGAATCATGTCCTCATATGCCCGCTCGTCTCTGCCCAGGTTCTCCATAGTGCTCCCCATGGTCTGTAGGTCATCCTGCAGCTCCCGGATCTGGCGACGCTTGTACTTGTACTTGTCCATCGCCGCCCGCAGCTGCTCCTCAAGTCTCTGCTTCTCCTCAAACTCTTCACCTGGTAGAGGAGAATAAAGCAACGGAGAAGACAGAGGAGAGAGTGGGAAGGATGGATGGAGGGATGGAGAGGGACGGAAGAGGAGGACAGAGAGGATAGAGGTGGAAGAGGAGGAGGAGAGAGAGAGGTAAGGAGGGATGAAGGGAGGGAGGAGGAAGATGAGGGGTAAAGAGGGACGGAGGATGAGAGAGAGAATGGAGATGCTTAAAACATGCGTATATATCCATGTATAAATCTGCACACATGCTAGAGCACTGTAAAAGTGGATATTTTCACACAAGTAATTTTTTGTGCTCGGTCAGGTAAGACAAATTTCACATATTTTGAATTCCAGGGGATCTGAAACATATGGCATGCACAAATATTTATGCGCATTTATTTTTGCGCTAGATTCTGGTTGTGCGAAATGAGGGAAAATTTCCACACCACAAAAAATTCCACTTTTACAATATATCATGCACACATTTGTACACACACACACATAATATGCATACAATGGAATCTCTTTATAGAGAGGTCGTATATAACTAAAACCTATTTACAACAAGGTAATTGTGGTTTTTAGGTCTTTGTTACATCATGAAGTTCCCTTGTGTAAACATATACATGCATACTTACACACATAAATACATGCATACACAATGTGCACTCCTGTTAAACATACACGGCTATAACAAAATTCTTGTTACAACAAGGTAAATATTCAGGTCCCAAAACTATCATCTACAGTACATTAACTTTATAAGCTTATCTGTTCAGCTTTAACATTTTTTTGACATAACAAAATGAAACTGCCAGTCTCTAGGAATTCATTATAAGGGAACTGCACTGTACCATAAGAGCATACATACATACACGAACAGGTACACAAATACATGCAAATATCTATTGAGGAATTGCAATCACTCACTTGTCTCCGTGACCCGGTTGAAGCTCTTGCGGTACTGCTCATTGCGGCCGTTCATCAGGCGCAGCGTGTTCTCCAGGGCCTTGATCTCCTTCTCCGCCTTGCGAATCTTGGCGTCCAGCTCGTCTCCTGTTCGCTGGAGACTCTCCTTCTCCTGGGCAGCCTGGAGGACACAGAACAGAGGAGGAGGAAGAGGAAAGTGACCAAAGAGTTACATGACTAAAACTAGAGTGCTCACTCACCACATGTCCTGTATTATTGCTCTGTGATTGCACACAGAGACACAAGGCTCTAGGCTTACCCCTTATGGCTAGTTTGCTAGCATACGAGCAACCAAGGAGCAGCCAAATCAAGGAGTGCGGACTCGCATAATAGTTTAATATATCAAGTATGCTCTGTAAAAATGTTACTTGAGCGTGCAGATCATACGTACACGAAGCAAAGTCTGCCATTATTTTTCGAAGTAGGGGACATGAGAGGCTCCTTGTGATCATTACGATATAGTTCGCCCTCTATAGGCAGTAAGAAAAATCTCTTTGAAAGTGACAGATATTATTGAATGTTGTAACACTTGGGACTAATCTTGGTACAGTGAAACACCATTGTAACAAGATTACCAGGAATATCCATTTTTATGACATTGTAACAAATATCTCACTGTGAACATATAAAATTGGGACCAGCTAAATACAGTTAAGGAAAATTGGGACCACCACATTCACTTCGTTAAAAACAGTACCTCATTGTAATTTAGCTTGTTACGAAGGAGTTTCCCTGTATTCTGTTTGCCACAAGAAATTAATAACTTTACAATCAAAATAAAGAAAAGGATTAGTTTCCTGATTTCTTTTTTCCCATAAATCTGATACAAAAATGGTTAACAGTTCCCCAACAGAACAAGATATGAGATAACTTGGTTTCAAATCATAGCTTGCATCAATGTCATATCATCTACAAATCTTAATCTCCAGTGTCATACTTACACGAATGACATAATATGCCTGCGATCTGTCTTCCTCGCCTTCCGGTGGTGCCATGGTAACCATCAAAATTTCATACCTACCAAGAAATTGGAAGAAAGGAACTTGGTAAAACTGAGGCATTTTGGTTGCTCAGCAAATTTTCTTCAAAGAGCAGAGAGTGTGCATGATACCTATTTACTATAACAAAGCAATCATATTAAGTTTGATGAAACTCGCAATTGCACAAAGATGATTCACTGAATGGCTGTAGCATCATTTATGGCTTGCACAAATCCAGAATGTGCCTTGTCATGGAAACAAGAACTACTGTCACTTTGATGATGCTAAGTTTTTGATCCGTCTGACTGACATGATCTGCTGTAGAAAATTGGCAGTGACACCTCCCCAGAAGATGCATCGGGCACAGGATCACATTGGCCCGCAAGCCCTACAACCTAATTTAGGGTAATGATACATCATTGTGAGAATGGAAATTTCCAGACTGTGATCATGTTTGTTTGCTTGTTTGTTTATTTTCCATCTGAGAAGATGGCTGGATAGCCCATATTCAGCTGCAACAGCTGGTCTACTGTGGGGTCCAGGTGGATGTGAGGTAAGACCACTTCACCAGATTAAACACCCTGCTCTTTGCGATGAATGAATGAAGCGGGATCTTTTACGTGCATGAGTATGCATGTGATTAAGCCCTTGTCGTGGCATGCAATACCAAAACAGTTTTCCAGTAAGATGGGAACTTGTGTGAGGCGAGGCACTATGGTCTGTACACCAAACGGTACTTTGCCTCATCCCAACACAATAATTGTAGTTGTGCAATTCAAATAAAAAGTTCCCTACTGCCTGTACTACCCTAGATCACACATACGAGAAGACAGTCCATTGTCTAGGGGCAGAAAATCAACTCCCCATTTGGTGATGCAAGACGGGAGGGGAGGATGACAGAAACATGACGAGGAAGGAAAGGGGGTTCAACGTACCTCTTGCGCAGCTTGTCTATCTTGGCGATGCGATCTTGCAGCTCAGCGCTGACGGTGCCTCTCTCCTCGTCACTGGACTTGATCTGCGCCCTCAGCATCTCCTTATGGATGGTGATCTCTTTACGTCTCTCTTTCATCGCCTGCAGAGGGAGGGGGGATGAGGATGGAGAGGTCAATGTTCATTATCGATTCGTTTTCTCCATGGAATCTGCACTGACCCATGCAACATGATACTGCTGTTGTTTCTAGAACAATTACGCCTTGGACAATTATCCTAGACCCTCCCCCTGGCCTCAACCCTAATCCTAATCCTGAATCTAATCCTAACCCTAACCCAAACTCTAAACTTAAACCTAACCCTAAACCATATCTTTACTCTAACCCAGGGGGTGATTGTCCTTGGGAAGTAATTGTCCTAAAATGACTGCTGCTATCTGTCGAAATTTACAGAGCAGTAAAACTTTAAAGTCAAATCTTCTTCTAGCATCAGTATCCTGCTTTTATCCTTCATGCGAAAGCAGAAAAGCGGATATCAAAACTCCACTTGATAGATTCAAAATACCATTTCACATACCAACTATTTCCTCTTTGGTGTTAGCATTATTCTGACAGAGGGCCTGCCGTTACCACTATCCAGCACTGCCCTCACGAGCAAAGTTGGATGGCATTTAACCCTCTCTGTGTCAGGGACTTTGTACAGTGTGTACAATGCTATGGGATTTTCTCTGCCAATCAGCACTCAAAGCACTCAAGGGGTTAAGATTACCTGTTTAGCTTGGCAATGAAATGTTAAAGGAGACATTCAAGTTCACTGCAAAAGAGATTCATTGGTTGTGTATTTGTGTGTATCAGCAACATACAAATGTGGAACGAAATCCCTGTTGAGTAAAGGTGGTACATTATTATATAAAGAATCTGTCGCAGCAGCGTTTCTGAATGGTTTTGTCGCCACGACAACACCGAGGATCCTCACCGTTTCGAGCTGCAGCCTGCGTTTCTCCAGGGTGAGCACCTCGTCGGCCCTTGAGTTCAGGATGTCCCTCAGACGTTTCAGCTCCAGCTTGAGGATATTTTCCTCCACCATTTGGTCCTAGAGACCCAGTGGGAATAGATGGGGAGAGGGAAAAACAAAAATAGTTTGGGAGAACATGAGTTGAGGACACAGTGATCTGTTCACACACAATGCATCAAGAGCAGGTATTCCACTGCTGGGTATTCTTGTTTTAATATCTTACTTGACATTTTCTGTTACATCTAAAATTTTGTAATTATTTCATTTTTCTTTTCTTTTTTTCGTTGCATTTATTTCCACCTTTCATCAATGGGTTTACAAATTTTGCATTAAAAAACAATTAAGCAAACAAAAATACATGGCACTTTAGTTGCAAAAGTTGTACTTTATACTAAAAACTGTCTGTCCTCAGATCAGTCCCTCTGAGATCACTGTTGTCTGTATTTTGTTCATGTTTACTGATCAGATATTGATTAATGATTATTGTTTTTCTAAATGATTATTCCTTACTGATTGTTCAATTTCTATTTTTGATTGATTATCGATTAAATATAAACACTGAGTGATATTCTCAAGACGAGAAGACAAAACATCCTGTACCCTTCTGGGTAAATTATCACTGACTGCACAAAGCATGTGTATAAGCTTGGGTCAACACAAAGCCATTCAAATAAATGTCACTAATATTGGCACTGATATAGGTAGCGTCAACGCAGCATTATGAGGCATTTGAAGTGCAACATACCTGCTTGTCCTTCACGATTCTCCTCAGCTCCCTGTTGGAGCTGTCGTTGTGGAGGTTCAGCTCTTCAATCTTACTTGTCAGGTCGGCTTTCTCCGCCCCGCTCTTGTCCAGGTCACGCTTGACCCTTCTGATGTCATCCTGGTCAACAGAAGACGAAGGGAAAACATGGCAACCAGTCAGCAATGGAAAGTGCAAAGGACAGAGTTTACTGGCCTACAGTATTCAAGATATTGACAAACTACCCCCCCCCCAAAAAAAAAAGAAGAAAAACAGACAAACAAAACGATGTTACCCTTTCTAATTTATATAAGCTGCTGATGACGTTAGCCTGCAATAAATTCATATTTGAGGATTAGATTTTGATATACATAAGCAGTGAGAAACTCTCCTAATCTAGAAATGAAAGAACTTAAATGGTACATGTTTGAGTGGGAGACAACCTTACAAGCATTACTTTGCCCTACATGCCCACAGATGTTACTCTTTTCACATTTCTAGTCTCAAGAACTTTTCATAACCTTATCCATGGTAGGGCTAGCAAATCCAAGCGATAAGGGAATTTATACAAATTTTATGAAGTTCATTTCAAAATACTTTCTCGTCCCTTTTCCACAGCAAAGATTATGCCACGTTTGAAATGTATTTGAAGAAGAAAAAGAAAGGATAGGGAAATAAGAAGATCATTTATGAACCTTTCACTATCCTGTAGAAACAGCGAACAGGGTTGTATGCTACCTGATCGCCTCTCTTTGTCTCTCTCTTGCTATTAATGATATGACATAAAAATTAGTCATTGGACAGACAAGTTTTGAGCATGGGGCACAATATCAGAAAATATTGCCCTCAGTGGAACAAATCCTCGCCTATTATGTTACTGGCCAAGGCAATATATCCTTGCCATAATCTTCCACCTTGATGATCACAAACATTCTACGCATGGCCGACGTGGCGTACCTGAAGTCGCTTGAGCTGCGTGCTGAGCAGGCCGTGTGTGGTGTTACGTTCATCAAGAAATTCTGTCAGCTCCTTGATGCGGGCGTTGAGGGCGTCCATCTCCTCCGTGCTCCGCTCGCCCTCCAAACGGGCGATCTTGCGCTCCAACTGCTGCACTGTGAAATCCTGGAAGGGGAAAGGAGTAAGGTTCAGCAAAGCGAAATTAGCCATGCTGCAATTGTCTTAAATCACTAGCAGTCTATATTCAAGCATAGCTGTTAAGTCCATATACACTCTGCAAAAGACATTTTCAAAATAGATTAAAAAGAATACAACCTCATACTCTCTAGTCTTGGTGTAGCAGTACAAATAAGCATTCCTCAGCATTCCTCAACTGCATAACCATTCATGTAGTAGCATTAACTTGTCCTCGCCAAAATGCATATTTGGATGAGCAAAGTCATTCCTTGGAGGGGAAGATACTCTGAATAAATTGCTGAATAAGCAAGAAGATTGCCTGTTCTGGCTAAAACTAGAACTAGCTAGGTGGGTCTCTATTAAGCCTAGAGAAGAGAGGGCACACCAGAGAATGAGCACATACAAATTTTTAATGACCACACTTTTAAGAATAAACAGTAACATATGAAACTGATGGGTCTGAAGAGGCTGTCACAGTACATTGACTTCTGTGTTGAAAGCAGGATCATGGAATTGTCCGTCTCACCTGATTGTAAATGATTTCTTGCTGCTTGAGGGAATCGTGGTCAAGTTTGTTGATGCGACTCGACAGGTTGCGGCTGGCTGCCCTTGCCCCCTGGATCTCAGCACTGGTGTTCTTCTCTGCTGTCTTGGCCTCGTACAATTCCTGCCAAATGAAAGCAGGGAAAAATCAAATTGAGAAATTGATAGGTACTTTTTCTGTGGGTCCGACATCCCAGTCCACACAATGTAGTAGCCTAAATACGTCAAAGGATTGTAGAGAAGGTTCAAGCAAAGAATCTATACATAGAATCAAGGACTACTAACCTCAGGAGATCAAAAAGAACAAACTCATGCAGTTTTATTTGTTTCTGTTTTTTTTTTTTGAATAAAAAATGAAAATGAACACATGTTGAAGGCAAGTATTATATACTGGTACAAAAATGAATATTGCAGATATCAAACATGCTGAACAAAATGTTGAAAAAACATATTTTTGTATAAAGTTTGAAAAAAGAATACTAAACTCTGCAAAAGCAGACCCATTGGCAGCTCTGATAAGCTATGAATTTGAAATGATCAACCAAATTTTGATAGATATGTACTCGGTTGTTTGATTACATTCTGTATCAGGTCAGATCAACTTGCATTTTCCTCAGTGCAACAGACATAATTATCAGGGGAAAAAAAACGGACAAACATCTTAAAGGGATGGTAAAGTTTGGGTTGAGATGGGGCTTCAGGTTTCTAGCTTCTTGAGAGATCATTAGAAACCATTTATGAAATATGAAAAAGCACACAATTCTTAGAGGAATTCAAAGTTTATTTAATGAAAATTATTTTGAAATGGTTGAGATATCCAAAAAGGTGTGACCCACCTTTTATTAGGACCACTTTGTTTTGTTTTGTTTTTTTTTTCTTTCATTCTTTATATTTCAGACATTTCAAAACCAATTTTCATCCATTTGTATTCCTCTTAGAATCCTATGGCTTTTATCATTTTATTTTAATAGTGGTTTCTAATTACCTCACAAAAAGTTAAAATATGAATCCCCCGGGTCAGCCAAAACTATACTGTCTTTTTTAAAGCTCCGCAATTGAGGGGGAATCCCGAGGGGAGTCTCACCTGTGACTTCTTATACTGGAGGTCCCTGAGCCTCTTTAGCTCCTGCTCCAGGATGTGTAGTGTGGTCTCCTCATCCTCCAGCATCTTATCCATGGCTGCTGCCAGCTCCTCGGCCGAGAGTGAGGCATCGGTGGCTGCCTTCAGCTTGGACATCAGGTCGCCACGGTGTCTCTTGGCATTCTCAACCCTGTAAAACGGAGATGCGTTTTGATATCAATACTGTAAAATGAGGAATGTTCACATGCATTTTTATTTTGTGAATTTCGCAAATGCCATATGTGTCTCTTGGCATTCTCAAGCCTGTAAAACGGAGATGCGTTTTGATATCAATACGAACCGTAAAATGAGGAATGTTCACATGCATTTTTAATTCGTGAATTTCACGAGAGCCAAGATTCACAAAATTAAAATGCACACAAAAGTTCTTGTCTGCACTACATGCATTGAATGCCAGTGGCAATTCGCGAAAATTTCATGCCACAAAAAAGGTCATCGGCTCCAATTCGCAAAAATTTTATGCCACAAATATATGTTTTACAGTAGATTGCCAGCTGATGTCAGTTTTGAGGATGCCAACCTTATTAACAGCACTGTAATATTCTGAGGGCTGCAACTTAGGCATATTTTGGTGGAAAAACATTTTTTTTTTCTACCTTTTCAGCAATAGAGGCATAGTAATACAATGTGGTAAAGACAGTAATTACCATGAAACCTGCAGTATTGCCGACAGAAAACAGTAGGAACTACTGCCATAATGTAACAGGAAGAATCTCTGCAATTTCCATTGTAGACCATACCAGGCAACAGAATCTGGATTGCAATAAAAACTGTGACCCGAGTATATAAAATAACAAATTTTACCTTCCTCCACTCTTGCAAATGAAACAGAAAATACAAATAAAATGCTCACACAAGCTCACCTATCTTTCCTGTTTTCAACCTCCTTCTTAAGTTCGTTGACCTGTCTCCTCATTGACTCCAGATCCATGGCTGTTCTTTCCACCGTGAATTTTAATGTTTCCATCTGTTGAAAAATACACAAACATCACAACATAATGCAATTACGACAACTACAACAATTACAACTTTTCCATTTCAATTATTTACCTTAAAGGTAGGGAATCCCATTTGCATGCCTTAAATGAAGAGTTGTATAAACACAGTGGTATGTTGAAGAGAGTATCATTTTAGAAACTCCCATAAAGTAATGAAAGTGGAAGGTAACATTTAGTACATTTTTATTGACCGTTAGATTTTGAATTGAATTCTTTTCGGGGCTCACCGTAAATTCCAGTACATTACTAGGCTACCTTTGCAGACCCATGCACTGCATATGTGTCCATCATGTATATTTTGTGAATAAAGTTCATCAAAACTTACAAACATTTCTATATACATTCTTGCCACACACTCTATATGTTATTACATCAGCTCTTATACTTTTAGATTTGTGTTTATAGATAAAAAATACAGAAGACTGCAACAAAAAGGCTTAAGTGTGGCTGACACACAGAACTACTGAGTAGTTGAGTTTTGTGCATTATTCAAATTGTAGATAACTGTTGACTTCCAAATTTCTAAGCAGTGGCCTAAACAAGTCCCCTGAGGTTCATATTTAATGTTTTGCTGCATTTTGGGAGTTCTGTAAAAGGTATCCCCTAACTTTAATTTACCTGATCAATTTCTGTTATTATTTAATCTAAATTTTCAAATCCAGTTATCACATACAAAAAAAAAAGATAAACCTTTTCTTCACAGAAATCTTTTCTTCAACATGCTACCCAAGATATCCATTCTTTTTACACTGATATACAACTCTGATGTGTGATGCCCTGGTTGTATTGACGAAAGTGAGCCTATGTCTTGTTAAAATCTGCCACATAACTACAGAGCATGACTGAAGTAAGTTAGAGGTTGCAAATCCTTCCAATCATGTGGACGTTGATTTCTAGACTGACCTCATCTGCAAACTGGATCCGCTGGTTCTCATTGTCCTGGTAGTCCAGGCGGAGCCGGGCGGCCAGCCGGTCAGTGCCCTGGATCTTCTTGGTCTGCTCCTGGTTGTTCTCGATCTCGTTCTCCAAGAACTGCTGTTTCTCCTTCACCATCTCTTCATGGTCCATCAGGTCTGCCTTGGCCTCTGCCAGACGCTGCGATGGGAATGACAGGGTGGGGTGGACAAGAGAATATAAAACATGTACAACATGTACCATTTCATTCCATGTTATATAATACCTAGATAGATTTTTGTCATTTGATTGGTTGTTTGCTATTGATCATTTGTCCCATTTTGCTATTACGTCATCATTTGTGCCATTTACCATGCAATCTTGGATCCATATGATTTGCTCCATTGCATGCACGCTGAGAGCCCGGCACAAGACGCATATAAAACGCTTGCGTTTGCAGTGTGTGTATACATGCGACAGCGTGCTGGCATAAAGCGCTCAGTGAGCACTCTATCAATCTCAGATCCCACACATTCTCTCTTATTTCTAAATTCATAAAATATTAAATGACAAGGATCTATTTCAGGTGTTATAAGAAAATAAGAAAAGCTTTTCATTCGTGCAATGGACAGAATATTTCATTCGGCAAAAGATGAAATTTTGATCCATTCAACTCGGCTGTGCCTCGTTGAATCTTTCATCTTTCACCTCGTGAAATATTCTGTCCATTGCCCTCATAAACATTCATTATTTGTATACCATTCCATACCATCCCATTTCATTCCATTCTATTCTATTCAATTCCATTTTCCATCTTGCATTTCTAATGAGTAATTATGCAGAATTCTCAGTCTTTTTGAAATCTATCAAGAATTTGGCTGATCTCAGCATGAACTATGAAAGAAATGTGAAAAGAAAAAAAAAAAAACAAGCAGGGAGAATAACTGATAATAATCAGGGGTGTGGCGATTGGTATGAAGGGGTGTGTTGTGTTCCTCTCACCGTGGCCAGCCTGTCCATCTCCCGGTCCCTGCGCTGCATCTGTTCAATGGTCGCCTCCCACTGCTCAATCAGCTGCTGCCTGTCATTGTGGGCCTTGCGGAACTCCTCCGCTGTCTTGTCCATCTCCAGCTGTCGGCCAAAACCACAAGCAGGCACTCAGTAAACAAACAACATATATTAGGCAACCACTATGTCAAAAAAAAAAGAAAAAAAAAGACAGACAGTGCAAATATGCCTCACTCTTTCCCTGAACATTTGATTTTTTAACCCATTAGTATCTGAACCGCCCACAACTGCTTGTCAGATTATCCCCTAAAACGCCGGAAACCGCCCATCCAAATTTTTACCGTTTTATGTTTTACTATTTTTATTGTTTTCATACAGAATATACAATTACATAATTTGAAAGAGGTCAAAGGTCAACAAAAATATGTCAGAATTATTTCTGTGACAAACAAGTCTCTTGATGAAGTCTTAATAGGCGTTCAAATAAATTAAACTTTGAAGAGACAAAAATAAACATGCAGTGAGCTATTCTGCACACTTTAGAAAGTTGTCAAAATGAGAGTAATATTGCTGTACCTTCCAGGGAACAACAGGCCATTATGTACAGAATTTTCAGTTGGTAAAGGGTTAGCAAGATAACATAAAAAATACTAAAGAGCACAACAATTTCTAAGCCGTTGAGCATATTAATACAAGCACTATCGATTCTGCCAAAGGAAATGTTGGATGTTCTGTACCTGAGCAGTTAAAGTCTCTGTCATCTCATTGTCCAGCACTTTCTTCTTCTTCTGCGACATCTCTGTCAATCTCTCCATCTGCAGGCTAAGTTCCTGCAAGAGTTGAACAAAAGGAGAAAACTCAAAATCAATGCAGCAATACAGACATAACAAGCAAAAAAATATGTGCTACCAGACACACATCAAAACTGCATTACCATACATCAAGCACACACCAACATTCCCAATAGTTCATTACACTACTGTACAACTTTGATGTATGGATGCTAATATTCTCTCCTCCTCATGTACAATCTAATTACTCAGCTGTTCTTAGACTTAACTCTCATTTTGGTACATACAATTGAAATCACCAAGTATAAACTTTGTGGTTTCTAATTTTTTTTTTTTTTTTGGTAAATGTGGATAAGGATTAACTAGAGTGTGGCTCTATCACCATCCACAACTACACTGTACTGTACAAGTGGAAATTGTCATGTGTGAAATGAAACTGGCACCGAAATGAAAACACACAAATATTTCATTGTTATATGTCATACTGGTACTACTTGGTAATTTGATTCTGCAAAATCTAAAACATGTAAAATTCATCTTCCCTGACTGTGTGAAAAATTACTCGCACCAGAATTTCTACTTTTATAGTATGCAGTTGAAGGGCACCTGCAGTATGGGAAAAATTCTTTATCTACGGCCCCCATTGGAGGGCCTGACATACTAAAACAACTCTTGACCACTATGAAGGGGGCGATTGGCCTGACCAACTGTACCTTGATCTTAGCATCGTCCAGCTGTGTGTACTTGGCGATGGTCATGAAGTCCTCGTCCTTCCTGGCGGACTCCTCCAGCCAGGCCTCCAGGGCCTGCTGGTCCCAGTTCAGCTGAGACTTCAGCTCCTCCAGCTTCTGGGTGTTCTTGAAGATGGTGTTCTGTGTTCGGGGGGAGAAGGGAACCCAACAGGGATGAAGATGAAACATTCATAATTGTTAAGTACAATATCATTTGCTTCCCTCTCCTATAAAACTCTCTAATTATTATCATCTTCCATTATCAGCCAAGGAAATCCTTTTGGCACTGTTCAGTGAATTAATATCCCAAAAGCATAATATCTGGGACACCATTACACAGTGGAGGCATTATAGCAGAGTACTCATTTGCACACTCAAAAGTTACATGATGTCTACTATAAGACGCATTCTGTCTAGCACAGGTCTCAAAAGTGATATTACCGTATGTAATTCAGGCTTTTAGTTATACAGGGAAATCCCAATCTAACGTCAATGAGCTTGCATACGAGGTACTGCTTTTAATGAGGTCAATTTAGCAGTCCCACTTTTCCATTACTGTATTTAGTTGGCCTCTTTTCAGTGTGTATACAATGAAACATTGGTTACGAGGTAAAATTGGTGGTCGAGGCAACCTTGCTATTAACAGGATTTCCCTACACAGCGTACTCCCATTATAACAAACACAGTTATAACAAAATTCTTCCTACAATCAAGTAAAATTCAGGTCCCGAAATTTTCATGCATATCTCTCTTATTAGTTATTTGTTATTTGATACAAGAGTAGAAAACTGCTGGTCCCAAGAACTTCGTTATGAAACAAGGGGTGTCCAGTGTATACAGTTGGAAGCAGGGAGGGACCAGACAGGGGTTGGGTGGGGCCGGGCAGGGGTTGGGAGGGGCCAGGCAGGGGTTGCGGTTGGCCACTTTCTCACCTGGAAGATATTCTTTCTCTCCTTGATGTCTGCCAAGTCGTTCTCAAGGCGTATGATCTCCTGCTTGAGGCGACCTTCCTCCCTCTGCGCCACAAGCTTCATGTGGTTTTCCGTCTCTAGCTCTTTGGATCTCGCTGCACAGAGATTCTAAAATTGGACACAACAAAGACATGATTGGTTTCATTTTTCCCACACAGTCACCAGTCCTCAATTTGTTTGCACTTTTGATGTTCATGACAGGTACAGTAGTTATGTACTCACAATCAGCATCAATGGGAGCTGAAGCTACAGAATGCAGTTTGGCTAATTGTGCTACAACTACAGTGCAGTATCTAAAATTTCTTGAAAAACAAGACAAGAAACAAAATTTGTGTGTGTTTCTTCTTCCTGTCTGTTTTTTTCTCACAGATGTCACAATTGGCTCTTGAGTCCACTTGCATTACACAAGTGCAAGTGTATAATGAATCAATTGAATGAAAATGGCAATGTCATGACAAATCACTAGATCTACTGTAGTAGCCATAAATGAATATCAGTTAATTGCTAACTGGTCATAGTAGGGACCACAACAAAGGGCAGCCAAGCACCAGTAATGCAGCAAAGCATTGACAGGGCAAATCTGAAAGAAAACAGAAATAGTTAACACACACTAGTATAGATGTAGCATTTCCACTGTACCTGGGTGTGGTTGAGCTCCTGTTGCACATTCTTCATGTGGGATGACATAGCGAAGACACGATCATCGTTGGTACTGAGTTCTCCGTGCAGCTTTACTCTTTCCTTTTGCCTTTTAGCGACCTACACAAAGAGAGAAAAATATGAAACGTGAGGTTACTATAATCTACAGTGCACTCCTGTAAGTGTTATAACGAACACGGTTATAACGAAATTCCGGTTATAACGAAGTAAAAATTCAGGCCGTAACTTTAGCACTTTATGTATTTTTATTGTTTATTTATTCGGTTATAACGAAATTTCGATATAACGAAAGAAAACTGCTGGTCCCGAGGACTTCGTTATAACGGGAGTCCACTGTACTAGACTGTTAAAGTGGCAATTTTCGCAGTGTTGAAATTTTTGCGCCTTTCGCGCAACCCGGAAGTAGCACAAAAATAAGAGCACGCAAATAGTTTTGCTTGCTATATGTTCCACTAATATACATGTATCCAGTAAATCTAGTCAATGTCTGGATTACGCAGAATTCAAATCAAGCAAAACTCTTCTTACCCGTTGTGAAAAATTAGTTGCACAAAAATGTGCACTTTTATTATGACTAAACTTTGTAAAGAGTAGATATCTCACTGTTTAACGCATTACATGCATCCTTTATGCTGTGCACACTCTGTTAACTGCTCATTGAATTGATAAGGGCAAAAGAAGTTTGAATGATGCTGTGGAATAAAAATCCTTGCTGGTGTAGATCTAGACAGAAAGATCCGTCTGTCCGGAGGACTCTTTTATATTTTGCCATTAACGCTGTCCTCCGTAGACTATACGGAGGGGATCCGTGAAGCCAGACGCAGTCTCCGCGGAACATTCCCCGACGGACAGATACAGACCGATCTTTCGGTCAAGTGTAGATCTAGGTCCTACCGGTAACATTACCATAACGTTAGTTTCATACATCATCATGATTCTTTCATATTTAAATATGTTAACAGAATAATTGGCACGGCACTGGGGGGGGGGGGGTAGAAGCATAGACAACTAGATCACTGGAATCCACTAAACAGAAAGATTAAAGGGAAAAGAAATTCTTACCTCCTGTTCCAAGGTTTTGTTTTCTTGGTTGGCCACAGGAATTTGCAGGCCACTGTCCCACTCCATGTCACTCAAAACACTCCTTACGCTCATCTTTGCTGGTTTGGTGAAGATCTATCGTTAAAATAGAATTATGAATAAGCCATCTACTAGTCAAGAACCAACGGTTTATCTTCAGACAAACGATTTGTCTATTAAATTTGACACTAGGACTATCTCCGACAACAATCTGGCCTCTGAAAACTTCCTAAGCTGTTGATCTAGCTAGCCAGCTTACGACTTTTACGCGATCACCAGCGAGATGAACACCGCAACTACGGCTGGACGTCGCGAGATCTGGCACAGCACAACGCAGTCGTCGTAGTCAGAATCTCTCGTAATTTCCACCTTTGCCACGGCAAGTCAAAATCAGGTGTGCAGAATTGTTGCACATAAACGTCTCTCTAAGAGTTCTTTGAAGTCCGATGTGATGGTATTATGGATGATGTCAACCAACGTATTATTTTAGTTAGAAATTTTCTTCGATGATAATGAATAAAATTCAGCTGCCGTACGATACTGTAGGAAAGTATGTGATAGCGTTGTTTGCTGTGGTAACGAAATTCCGAAACCCCGGATGTTGACAGGCTCTCCTAATTCAATTCGGCTCGTGTATTGTTCGCCCCAAATATCGGTATACCAACTACGGCTCTTCAGAAAAACTTTTGCACGCTTCAGTTAGCAATTATACATCTATTTGATTGTTTCTTTTCAGTTTTCTATTTATTTTACCGGTATATTCATGAATATACCCAAGGTAGAAATTAATATATTTGTGTCATATCTTTGTATGATCCTTGGAAGTATATTTCATATACAATGTAGTTGTATAATGATGTGTAGTGCTACAGTGTATTTGCAAGATGTCATTCAAGACTTCTGAAAGTTCAAAGAGTTCAAGAGAGAATTCAAGAGTTCAAATACAAGAGATATTGTCATTGCAAGAGATGTCATTCGGATCAATTTAGTAAGATTTGCTCTACGAACCCACCCCTTACCCAAATTTCATCAAGACAGTTCATCAGTCCATCGTCACTTTACTTTTTTTATTGCCATTTTCAATGAATTTGTGTTAAAAATTATAATTTTGGGACATCTCAAAACGCTGTTAGCACATTATCAAGCAACCCTGTGATTAGTCTTTTTGGCGGTTTATCCTTGTTCTGTTTGAATCAATAATGATCACAATTGTGTAATGAAATGGTTCCGATTTATTGTATAATTACAAATGTAATAATTTTCTTCTTGTCTCCTCCCAGGAAGTTACATTTTTGAAGGCGTTGCTGTTGTTTGTCTGTTTGCCTGTCTGTTTGCACACTAATTCATGAAGTTGTGCATTCAGGTTTTGATGATCGAACTTCAAGAAAATTAGATATCGATACAAAGAACAGATGATGATTAAATTTTGGTTGTGATCCGGATCACCGTCTGTATCCACGGAAACGTACGTTTCTTCTTTTTTTTTTTTCTCGGCTTCTCTATTTAAGGATCAGACTTCTTTATCATTGCGAGATATAAAGGGTGATTTTTAGCATGTGTATATAAATCTCCACGATAAGTAACTAAAATGTTTACACTATGTAGCATCGCTATAAAACACCATGATATCATGGATACCATAGGTGATGACCGTTAATTGATTTTACACAGTGGGAATGAAAAACAATTCACTATAATTTTTTAGATTGAGATGAGGGACCAATCCAACGTTAATCTCATATAGATTTAGAAGTCAATCTTTTTCTCAATATCTAATTTTTGATTGGTCCCTCACAACAACCTTGCAGATTGATTTCCAATCTATAAGGAATTCACAGAGAAGATAAAAGTGGAAATCACACTATAACGGGTGAGTATTAGCTGCTTGGTGAAGGTCTACTTTTTGAGTGCATTTTACTTTCCTGCAGCCTTATTTGTTTTTGAATGACCACTATAAGGTCCACTGCATGTGGGGAGGGGAAGGGGTAGCTTCTGGGAGGTGCGAAATGATTTAAATGTTTATTTATTTATGTATTCATATTTCTGCCCTGTATTATACTTTGTTGAAAAAAAAAATCAAATGCATTGATACCCATTCATTACTGGATAGAAAAAAATAAACAATTCCAGATCGATAATGATAATGATAACGATGATAACGTTAAAAATGATAATGATTTTTTTTTTTTTTTTACAAGGAATTCCGGATCAGACAGTAGTTGCTCAATAAAGAAAGAGTAAGATGTCAGAACCACAACAGTGGGTTGATCAAAATCGGATAAAAATTAAGGAAGTTTGTGAAATTACGAAATTTCTCTAATTTTCACAAAACGCTTCTTGAACAGTCAATGGAATATGCAAATGATCGCTATGAGTGAGTTGGTCATGTCATCTCCTCACAACTTAGCCAGATATCTAATACACAAAATTCTGTAATATCCAGACCTCGTTCCGTTATGTCGCAGATTCTAAATCCTCGTATATAGAAACTGATCATCATTTTGAAGTTGAATAACATCATATTTCATACTTTTATTAGCAGAAAAATGCGTTTTCATCATATTTTTGTCTCAGTGATCAGTGGCGATTTGTGAGGTGGTGACACAATTAGCTCACTGACTCATAATGTCATTACAACAGTTCGAGATCTGTTTTGAAATAGCGAAAGATTATATTCACCACATATACTGGTTATAGCTTAACTTCCCTACAGAAGAATCCCTTTTTCACTGTTGTGCTTAGAAAATTTGGCTCTTTCTTTTCAGACTAATTTTTAAGTGGTCTGGAATTCGCTTTTACGTAGGAGTAGTAATTACAATTGAATTTGAAACCGTGAAACATGAACTTAATTGGCTCGATAGTTGATACTTTTTAAGGTTCTGAAACGTATAGCAGTTAGGCCTAACAAACAGTAGTGGTAATGATAGTGATAGTAGCCACAGTGTACCTCATCAGTATACATCAGTATAAAATAGTATACATCAATCCAAATACAATTTCAGAGTATGAAACTATAACTCATTTCCCACATCTTACAGATAAGACAACCCCATTCACTTTGCTTCAGTGGTCAAAGAGAAATGAGGAATTTTGTAGAGCATGTCGGGAATCTCTTCCCTCCAAGTTCTGTCCATTGTGTTCACACACATTGTGCAATACCAAGACTAGTTGGCACCCAAGTGCTAAACTTGGAAGAATCAGATCCATGACATGATTTACAACAATCCACATTTCTCTGTGACCACTTAACCAAATTGAATGGGGTTTTCTGCAAAATAGAGCTAAGATGTTATGTTTTAGGACCCTGAAGTTGCATTTAGACAGTTTAATCATATTGGATGTTATTGATGCGAAAATCCGATTGTAATTTTTGTTTTGGGACATACTGTATTGTTACATAGTGCCACCATCATTGGTACTGTTACTTTCCTAATCATTGGTATTGCATTTTAAATGTTCTTGGCATTTCCATAGTCATAATCATTCTGGTACCATGGGCTGCATGGATATCATTGTCAAAAAAAAAAAGTATTACTTTTTATCACACTGTCAAATCAAAAACAAGAACAGCAAAATACAAACTGTTAAACAATCCGACAGTCAGTGTCATTGAATTCGAAGCATAGATTAATATAAAACTTTCGACTTTTCAAAATAATTAGATTCTACGCCTGAAGAGAATCAGCTGTAAAATGTTGCCAAGAGCTCTGTACAATACTGCTCGGGCCTTTTCGTTGTTTTATCATCTGCGGTCGATATAGGAATTGACAAGGCCAAAATACTTACTGGTCGAGTTACCTAGTCCTCAATCTAGAGTGGTGTCAGTCGTTTCTTTAGATATAACCACAGAGGGTAAACATTTTGATAGGCGATTACTAGAAAGTTTTTCAAGCTGACGGCTGTATATTTTAATAAATCTGGGAGAGCGAGAGGGACGATCGTTGGTGTTGGTAGGCGAGGTTTGGTAGGTGGAGTGCCCGGCGCGGAGGCGGCCCTCCGCAACACTTGCTGGAGAAAGCCGCATCACTGAGCAGCTGCTGGTCTTTTCGTCTACCGTACCAGCCTGCAGAAATGAGCACCGCCCATCGGGATAACCTCCAGTCCGCCCAGCTCCGTGTTGGATATTGTGATGTGAAGCCGTGACATGCTGAGAATTTCGAGGAAAAGACGACTAAAAAGACCTTTTTAACTTAGGAGCATTATGGAGAGCCATTACATTCTGTCAGTAGACGTTGGCACAACAACGATCAGAGGACATGTTTACAACGAAAAAGCTGAGCTGGTCGGGGAAAGCATCCGAAAGGTAACATTCTAACAACAACCTTGTAAATACAGAATAACCGAATAACCATTGTGATTAGAGGGATAAATAAACCACTTCTAGAAACCACTTATGGAATATGAAAGAGCATACATAAAGGGGAATTCGAAGTTTATTTGGTAAAAATCGGTTTTGAAATGACTTGAGATAATAAAATGAAAAAAAAAAGAACAACAACAACAGTGGGGCCTTTTAAACAAAGTGCTCATAAATAGGAAGGTTGGTCCAAACTTTTATTAGGACATCTTATTCTTATCTTGGCCTTTGGATATCTTACCCCTTTCAAAACCAATTTTCATCGAGAGTTTTAATTCTTTTGATGGAAGAAATGTACAATAGTTCCATCATACTTCATAAGATGTTTCTCATTAATATCTCACAAAAGAGTTGGAAACCATCTGGAAACCTGGATACCTCGTCCTCATCTCAAACAACTACAATGAATTTATACCATCCCTTTTAGATGGTTGGCACTTGCTCTTTGGTCTACTGGCTAGACTCGGTATTCAGAACCTCTTCCAGTGACAGTGCCAGAATACACCAATGCAGATTAGGCCTACCTTGTGTTTGTTCGTATATTGCCACTTGTTGTGTTTTTTTTTATTTCATTATTTTGACAACATGTTTTATCTTTGAATACGATTATTACTAGTCCAAATATTCAGTTGATCTACCTAGTCTAGATTTACAGGTGTATACCGGCAAGTGAGACCATTCTGTTGCACGGGATGCTTAAAGCTGCTGCACATGATTAATTTATTTGCGCCTCGGAAAACATGTTGGTTTGGCAGCACTTACCTCGCTTTGGAGTACCGGTGCTGATGGAGACAGGAATCAGTGGAATAAGACGTATAGAACCGCAAATGACTTTCTGTGATGATGGTACTGGCTTGCTTGGTCTCTGTTATCTGGTTTCCGAGCTCTCTCTTTTTTTTTTTATTCCCCTTTTATTATAGCCCCTTATGTGGGTAGCCCTCCATTGCTTATCCCTAGGAACGGGTTGCCCAAGTTGGGCTTGGGGGGGGGGGGGGTTGAGATGCGCCGTGCGTACTAGGATGCCTGACATTATGTGTGTGTGCTGCGTGTGTGTGCGTATTGTATTGTTATGCATTGGCGCATCGATAAATGCACCATGCAACCTAATTGCCGGTTTTGGGCCAGGCATATTATGCCGCATGGATGAACATATGAACATATTTGTGGTATGTCACTTTATACAACAGTTCCGATTTCTGAGCAGCTCACGATGTTATCTAGCTCCTTAACCCCTAACGCCAGTAACGGTAATTCTTCCTTCAGTCAGATAGTTTTAGGTCTACACACAGATTAATTACAGTGCACTCCCTTTATAACGAACACAGTTATAACAAAATTTTTGTTACAGTGATGGAAAAATTAAGGCCATAAGATTATCCACTTTATGTATTTGTATTGTTTATTTGTTCGGTTATAACCAGAAATTTTGATACAATGAAAGAAAAGCGCCGGTCCCGAGGACTTCCTTATAATGAGAGTCCCGGCACTGTATTAAAAATAGAGTGTGTTTCATTTGTATGATGCCTATATTTTCAATGCAGAGTGTGATGATGAAGTCCTCAATACTAATGTGATTTATTATTATCAATTTACTGCAACATTGTAAATAAATGAAATCTATTTTTGCAAGTCAATGGCCCGATACAATCTACACCTAGACAAATATTTTTTTTTTTTTTTAAATAGATGTCTTGTGTTGTGAGGTACAGATAAATGCCTTTATGTTGTTATTGTTTCAAATATCCAGTTGGACTTCATCGTGCCAGAGCGTGGGTATGTGGAAATTGTTCCTGATAGCCTCTGGGCCCAGTTTCTTACTGTTGGAGCAGAAGCTTTAACAAGTGAGTCAGAGTTTGATATGAGTTATGATTTGCTTAAAGACTATATTCATATTTCAGGTACTTCAATTTTTCCACCATTTAAGTATTAAAGCCAATGATATATGTGGCATTCTGTTAAAATATTTTGATCCTGCCCCTGTTCCTTTTGTAGACAAAGCCACATAGTAACAGAAAATTTCTTTTGATCCAAAAGTAAATTGTTATTTTTATTTTCATTTCGTGGCTAATAACACCATAACAAAAATTGTAGACACAATGGCATTTTTTTCTTTGTAAACAGCTAAATGAATTTTTTTTTTTTTTTTTTGATAAAGGGTAGATGGTAAAGCATACGGCGTTATAGAGAAGTTCAAATGAACATATATTGCATCTTGTATGAAACTGGTTTCAAAATTCCAGATTCCAAAGTTCCTGCATCGAAGATTGACGCACTAGGCATCTCCGTGCAGAGGGCAACGTTCACGACGTGGAACAAACACACCATGGCGCACTATCATAACTTCATCTCGTGGAATGACACAAGGTCTGCGCAGTACACAGATTCAGTGAACAGGGCATACACGTTCAGGGTAGGCCTTCTCCCTTTATGGGAAAAAAAAGATAGTTTTACGACCTTTTCAGTTTTAAATTAATAGACCTGGACATTATCACAATCCACAATGCCGTAGTGTATGAGCTGAAACTATCATACAGGATATTGATAATCACCTAGATCTGTATCAAACACAAAGATCCAATCTAGCAATACAAATGTGCATGATTTATCTTGGAAGTCAACTTTCTGGTGTGAATTCACATGTAATTATTTTGTCCATTGATCTCCATGGAACTTGCAACTTTCTTCAAACAAAGGCGCACCAATTGAAATGGTAATTCTGGTGCACACTGCATGTCAGATCAGACTGTAGGAAGAAAGCAAAAATACATTAAAAAATAGTGCAGCTATGGCCTTTCACACATAGTACAGGAGCTGCAGAACATTTTTTTTTTTTAGGGGAGAGGTGCTGCGGGTAAACAGTAACCCTGCTTAGACAGGAAGAATCCAAGGACGAAACCTTCAGAAAATATCAGAGTTGTGATATTTTTCTGATTTTTTTTTTCTGATTATTTTCCTTTCTTTCTTTCTTTTTTTTTTACAGACCCCAAAAAGTGTTTGAGCTGCAGCCCCCCCCCCCCAGTTCAGCGGCCCCTGTATAATATTCACACCCCACATGCAAGTGTAAAGCCAGATTAGTGCTGCGCTATAAACGTTAATTCAATCGTATTACACATCATGGTGTCGATTGTATAAAAGGGAAAAGGAAAGGGAGAACTGTAATTGATTTGTACCTTTCATACATGAAATGCCTTGACCAAGGATATTCTCACCCACACTCCATAATTGTGTGGATGTTTCTTAGGCAGGTGTCCACTTACAATGTCCAGACAGCTGTGCCATTCCCACAAGAGGAAATTTTTGCAGTGTGGAAAGTTTATGCATTTCACGCACCCAGAAGCTAGTGCAAAAATAAAAGTATGTGCATATTTCTGCATTCCATTTTTTCCAGTAATTAATGTCCTGATTCCACGGAATTAAAAACATGGGAAGTTCATCTCACCTAGCAGACCGCGAAAAATTACGTCAAAATAGCCACTTTTACAGTAAAACCTCCTGAATACTTTTTGTGGTGAGGAAAATGATGTTTCTTTATGACTCGGGCATAAACTATGACTGTATTTTGTTCACTTCAAAATTGTTAAAGCGATGAAATCAAAGCACTTTTGAAGATCATTTTTCAAGCACTTCTTATTCACACATGCAGAGACAGATGGAGAACAAAGAATTCTGCTGGTACACTTGTGGCAGATAGATGTATTACACTTGAGGGAACTACCTAACGTTTGTTCTGAATATATCAATTGTGAAATTCAAAACCTTTGAATCTTATTCACTGGGAAACTAATAGTCATAAAATTTACAAATTTAGTGAAAGATATACATGACAATTGATGCAGATATACATGTGTTTTTTTAACAAGTGAAATGATGGTTCTGTAGATAAAAACAGAGTGTGAGATGTGTAATTGCCAACAATTGTATCTCAAAGCTCTTTTACCCATCAAAACAGTGCTTTTTCATGTGGTATAATAATGTTTACAGTGATACAAATTTGAAAATATATGCAGAAATGTGTGACATGGCATCATACATTATTTCCTGGAGGCCTTCTGGGTATCAAAATAAAATTACCTTGGATCTCTCATCTTCAAAATTATATGAGCAATGTGACAACAATATTAGATATCATGATAATTCATTCAGATCATACTTTGACACTTCAGAAACAATGGCTTTGCAGGTTACCTCATTTCTTTGCACGCCACAACTCGGGGATTATGACATCATACTTTTTTTTAGATACAAATCCACCGTAATTCATCACACTGTTGTGAAATTTTGCCGAGATTTTGACAGCTAGAAAGAGACATTTCCCACCCAAATACTTTGCTTCAGTTTCCTTGCATTTTTAGGGATCCATCCTCTTGACAGTTGATGCGACTGTTTTAATCCTGCAGGGTCTGAAGGGAGGTGCAAAAATTCTGAAATGGATAACGGGAAGCAGGCGATATGAGGCAGCGAGCGTGTTCTCCTTCACAGCACAACTGGCAAGTATCAACTGAAAAACCTACTCTGATCAGGTTTTGTAAAAGGTGCAGAGACATGGTTGTATTTGAGAGCTGTTGGTGTGTTGGTGATAACAGCTCATCTTTTGATCACAAAAACAGATAAATGTAATCTTTAATCAATCTAACATGATCAACCTACAGTGCCATGTTTCTCCTTGGAGAGAATGGCTACCCAGTGAGATCGAACTTGGTCCAGGTGTCTTTATGATAGCAATTAGCTATAATTGCTTTCAAGCAATGGAGATTGTATTCATACACAGTGCAGGCAGAGATACGCTATGTGTGTTAAAGGTCAAGTAGCAAATGCTTGAATCTCATTCGCGTGGACCTAAATCATCCCAGTCAAGGGATTATTATCACCATTGTCATCATCTTTGTCATCAACATTATCTGTTTCTATCTAAAGAGGTACCTGTAATTTGATCTTGAACTCAGGGCACGCCATTCTCACATAAATGCTGTTATCAGCTCATCATGCACCATGGTGTAGCACAAAGTTTACCACAAGGTGCTACTGTAGTGGTTTTAGGTGTTGTTTATCAGTGCTAGTTTCCTCTCTTGTTTGCAGTGCATTCACTTTGCAGTGATAGGGAGGAAACATGGATTTGATAATGAAGAGACACTGCCACATTAATGATCTTTATAACTGTTTTAAAGGGATGGT
This sequence comes from Diadema setosum, assembly GCF_964275005.1. Taxonomy (NCBI): domain Eukaryota; kingdom Metazoa; phylum Echinodermata; class Echinoidea; order Diadematoida; family Diadematidae; genus Diadema; species Diadema setosum. Next base: position 29,185,131 of record NC_092705.1, on the reverse strand, counting down.
ACAGTATTGGTGGAAATGAGAATTGGGCTTTTAACTTTTTGCGAGATACCAAGAAAACACTTATGATATAGTACAGAGCATACCATTTTAAGAGGAATTCAAAGTTTATTTGATGAAAATCGGGTTTGGAATGACTGAAACATCCAAAAACAAAGTAAAACAAAGCGATCGCAATAAAGTGTGGGTCCCACACTTTATTAGAATCACTCTTTTTTTATATCTCAGCCATTTCAAAACCAATTTTCATCAAATAGACGTTGAATTCCTCTTAGAATTACATGCTCTTTCATATTTCATAAGAGGTTTCTCATTATCTCACCAAAAAATGTTAGAAACCTGAAATTAGGTCTCAACCAAAACTGTACGGTCCTTTTAAAGCTCTGATTTGTTTGTGCTCTAGTTTTGCCAAATTCATGTTGTTGTTTTTTTTTTATTTAAACCTGCAGGTAAAGATGTGGAATTGTAGTGAAAACTTTCATATGACAATATTTATGAAATATTCAGACCACATACCCACTATAGTATGAGCTCAAGAGTTTCTAAATCATTTCAAAATGTAGATATTTGAATGCTATTCTCCTGTGTTGTTTGATTGATTAAATATGCTGCATAATACCACATATGCAGACCATGACATGATGGTGCTGGCAAAAAGTTGAATATTTTAGTCACGTGACAAGACATAGATCGGTTGGGAGTTGTGTGTCGGTTTTGGTCATCAAAGAATGTACATAATGATCATAGCACATGGGTTCCGTGGTATCACACACATTTCCTGTTATTTGTTCCATTCACCATGTGATATCAGGGATCATGTTGTGATTGTGCAGCTCTGCCCCCCCCCCCCCCCCTTGGGATTGTGCACCAGCAGGGAAAAGAGGGTTGAATTTCTCATATTCCCCTCTTTGGCAAAGGTCTATGGGATTTGCGTGTTAAAAATAAAGGGAATATAGCATCCGGGCACTTGAGCTCCCAATGAGGAAACTTTGCTGTTTATGACAGTTCCTCGCGGAGTGGTTTTGCAACGAAGGGCAAATTCCCATAGGTTAAGACATAAAACTAAAGGACGATTGCTGTTACTGTGTGAGCTGGCTGTTTTTACACGTGCCGCATACCCGAGTTTCGTGACAGAGGGCAAATTCCCATAGGTTAACACGTAAAAATAGAGGACGTTCCCTGCGCCTGTGCGAGTTGGCTGTTATATGCATGCCGCGTACCTGAGCTGTGTATAGGGATGTAGCGCGCTGTGTGGTGTAGAGCTCGAGCTGGCGCCGAGTGGAATACCATAAATTGGGAAGTTGTAAAAAGTTTACATTGTAATGATTTATTGTACTGCTCAAGATGCCTGAAATGGGTAATGATAATGATATGGACTGTCTACTTTCGGGGGATACGACATTAATTGCCCTCACTAGAATTGTATTGCCCTCGTCTTCAACTCGGCAATACAATTCTAGTTCAGGCAATAGATGTCGTATCCCCCTCAAGGCTAGTCCATATTATGTTAAAGGGATGGTACAGTATTGGTGGAGATGAGAATTGGGCTTTTAACTTTTTGCGAGATACCAAGAAAACACTTATGATATAGTACAGAGCATACCATTTTAAGAGGAATTCAAAGTTTATTTGATAAAAATCGGGTTAGGAATGACTGAAACATCCAAAAACAAAGTAAAACAAAGCGATCGTCATAAAGTGTGGGTCCCACACTCCATTAGAATCGCTCTTTTTTTGATATCTCAGCCATTTCAAAACCAATTTTCATCAAATAAACGTTGAATTCCTCATAGAATTGCATGCTCTTTCATATTTCATGAGAGGTTTCTCATTATCTTACCAAAAAATGTTAGAAACCTGAAATTTGGTCTCAACCAAAACTATACAACCCCTTTAATATTAACTGTTTTGAAGGTGATAGTGCAAGTTCTTGACCCAAGTTCATTCTTTCAGATATGCCGAGACCTGAAACTAAGCCAAAGGTCAAAGCATGTCATTGAAGATCAAAGACTTATGCCATGAACCCAATGATAAAGCTGTCAAGAATTGTTTTACACTGAGCAATAATGAATATTTGATGGTAAATGGTGTTGAGGCATTGTTGTAAAATATACACATATTTTCAAGATTTAGACCAGCTATGTTATCTCCCATCAATAGTATTATTTTATTTGAAATTGAATTTCTTTTTGTTTTTCTCCTATTTCAGGTCATAATGAGACTGTGTTGGGTTCTTGACAACATCAAAGGTGTAAGTCTTCCAATTTCATATTGGACTTGTTTTAAAGAAGACCATCCTTTGCTCCCAACCCCTCCCCAAGAGCAATTAAGGCATCCCCTAGTTTAGAACATGTGTGTAAACATGATATAAGTATTCAAAAAATGTAAATATTTCTCAGTCATAGACAAAAAGACAATAATTTTATCAGATGAGATAAGAAAATTTATTAATTCTTAAAACTGTGACGAAGATATACAGTGAAACAGATGATCAGGTTTGGTCATAAATTAAACAAGTATAACCTACGCAACTTCATCAGTGGTTGCTTTGTAACTCCCCAACAGTTTTACACAATCACATCACATGATATAATGATAATTTTTTTCTCTCTGTCATGCCACTGCTTGCAGATTCGAGAGGATCTCGCCAATGGAGATGTTCTCTTTGGTACGATCGAAACGTGGCTGGTGTGGAAATTGACTGAAGGTATGTTCCATGAAAACTGGCACCACGTATTGCTCTGTGTGCTATTTGTAGACATGACAAGCGATTTATGAGTCTTGTCTGGGTCAGCCACAATACATGTATCTCATAATCCGTCTTATTTTCTGATATCACAAACAAATGTAGTTTATACTGGGAGCATCTATATTCATACATTTTGAAACTTTTGAATTCACTGGGTCATTGGATAGTTATGCCTTGAAACATGTTTGTCTTATGACTTTGCAAGAAAGCACTGTGCTTTGAAGTATATTTTTGTATTGACTTTAATTTGCATGGTCTTCAAACTATAAAAACAGTAAAGAGAAACTCCACATTACTTTCGCTAGAATTTCTGCTTTTACGGTGTAGTCAAATGGAGAACTATTAGTCCATCAGAGCATGTTTGTTGTAGTTGGCTTCAAGAATAAATAAGACAAAAAGAGAATTCATGTGGGATGCAAGGTTACTTGATGCAAGGTTACTTCTTCTTCTTCAAAAAAAAAATTAAAGAAAAATGTGTAAGAGACATGTAAAATATCAAAGCACACTTTGTACAATTATGCTGTAAGTTATAATTTTATATATCCAGTGATGGCAAGGTTGTATGAAGGACACAAAGTACATAAAATTTTATTGCTCAGATTGTAGATACATATTCTTTAATTTCAGTGAATTCAAATCCAACAATATCTGTCTCTTTTGTGCCTTCAGGAAAAGTCCATGCTACGGATCCATCAAACTTAAGTGCAACAGGACTCTACGACCTATTCATTGTAAGTAACAAAAGATGATGGAATATTAGAGTGTAGGAATTTATTTCCTAAATTTTTACGAGAGCAACAAATGTGTCTTGTTTCTCCAGCGGCAGCAAAATGATTTTGTCCTGAATGAAGAGATCTGGGTCATTCCATGTGGTGGGGAGGGGGGGGGGGGAGGTGAGGGGTGAATAAAATGACGTGCATGTAATGCAGGTACGAGATATTTCATTACCCACTGAAGATTAATTCATCTATCGAATGTTTTGGATACCGTGGATGCGTAGTGGTGCCCTGCTAAATTCATACCCGTTTCAGCTTGTAAATAAGGACATATTTGCTGTGAATTAAATTTCTTTTGTTTTACATATATGTAACATGGACATCATATTGATAAAACATTCACACCAAATTTCAAGATTCCTGTTTTGATAACTGACGCTTAAGCACTTTCACGTAGTTGGCCGAGTTGTTCTCACTGAAATAAATAATAGCAAATGTCGCTGAGCTTATGATGACACATAGTTTCTCAGTTCTGTTATATCTCAAACGTTGGCCTAACCCAATGGAATGATCCTGATACCAAAGAGATGGCAAGTGGTGAGATTTTTTTTTGTCTAGATGGATCATCTTTTGCAACCGATAAGAACCTTGGTTTAACTTGGTCTTGTGATGCATTTGTAGAAAATGGATATGTCATAAGAGTGGAATGAAAGTGCTTGTACATGGATTCTCTCGCTCTCTTTCTCTAATGTTCTCAATAGTCAATATCTATAAAGTGATTCCTCCTTCCCCTTTTCTGCATTATCGCAAAACAGGCAAACTGGAACAGTATTCACATGAACTACCTCGGCCTGCCGCGATCGCTGCTCCCAGAAATCAGAGACACGAGGTGAGTGATTTGTGTTGATCTGGGGATGGGGCTGTTAGGAGTGATTAGCACCTCTGAACAGGCTGAAGTGCTCTTTGCTTTAAAGGACAAAATCACCTTCATATATGTGTGAACTGAGTGAATGCACCAATATCTATAGTAGAACACATCTCTGAAATTTGGGGGAAATTGAACAATCTGTTCAAAAGTTTTTAAAATTCAAATTGTGAGGATATTGTTGGATTGGAAGACTCATACAATTTGTGATGTCACATGTGTAGAACAATATAAAGAAAATACAAAGAGAATTCCACAAAATTTCTTTTTTTCCTAATTTTTTTTTTTTCTCCATTTCCTCAACCTGTTACTAACATTTGTTACGGGTAATATTATTTCCCCTGCCTTTTGACAGAGTCAAGTCAGATGCTCTTTTATTATGTGAGAGAATTGAAGATATGTTGAATTTTCCTTATATTTTGTATTCTTCACATGGCTTTGTGTCAGTCAAAGTAGAAACTTGTGCATGTAGAAGGTTGGGGGGGGGGGGAGGACAAAGACAATTCGTCATCATGGTAATAATTGTATTTTGTCATTTTGCCTTCACAGTGGTGACTTTGGTATATGCTCTGAGGAGTTCTTCGGGGCAGCCATTCCAATACGGGCCTTGGTGAGTTGAGAACTTTTTTTTACTGCATTATATTCCTGTATCTCAGAAATGATCTGTTCTCATTCAAAAAATAATCACCTTTTTTAAAGCATTATTTTTGGTGTATCACAGATGTGAAGCATGTAAAAACTAGAAGGAGATATTTGATATATGTAAACTTGCTTCCTGTCACACCAGCAACATCAATAAGTAAGCATCAAATTCTCCTTTTGGGTGGTGAGTTAGCGCAGTCGTTAACACGTCTGCCTTATGATCTAAAGGACCCGTGTTCAATTCCTGCATCCCACTGAGCAATGATGTGTGTAATCATACCATCCCCTCTAGTAAGAGGCAAAACACTCTGCCCCTCGGATAGGACATAAAATGGAGGTCCCGTGTATGAGAGAGTCACAACTCACGCATGTAAAAGATCCCGCTTCATTTATTCATCACAAAGAGCAGGGTGTTTAACCCAATGAAGTGGTCCCGCCTAACATCCAACTGGACCCCATGGAAGACCAGCTATTGCAGCTGAATATGGGCTATCCAGCCATCTTCTAAGATGGAAATCAAACAAACAAACAAACAAATAAACTTTCCTTTATATTTCAGGTTGGGGATCAACAGGGCGCCCTCTTTGGCCAGTGCTGCTTTGACAGCGGAGATGTCAAGCTGACCCTGGGTACCGGTGCCTTCATGGTGGTCAACACGGGAAAGATGCCCTCCGTCCCTGCTCGTGGTATGTCGGTTGGGTGCTCAGAAAAATCATCACAACATACCTGTACATATACAGTCTAACATTGCAGCATGTGTGCAGTTTAAAAGAATAAAAGATTGTTAATTATTGATGTGATGATTTTAATTGCTGTGATATTATGTTAATGAGTTTACTGGATATTAAACCTCATATCTGAGTGAACTATACCAAATTTCATATTTGTAGGTCAGTAACAACCAATGTTTATTTTCCTTGGGAGGATATATTTCTATGAGATGGATTTTAGTACCTGGAATCCAGTTTGCATTCATTAGTTGTTGTCCTGTTGGGCAAGCCTCTGACAAGCTTGCTCTCTGTCAGAATCAATTTCGTTAATAAAGGTTTGAATAAATTTTTAATGTACAGTCTAATCAGCCATAGCAGCCATCTATCTGTACCTTCTGTCTGTCCCTAGCAATTACTTGTATTTGCGAAGCTTTGGACTGTACAGTCCTACCTCAATTATCTGGTCATCACTTTCCGGTATCTCTCAATTGCTTGCACATGGACTGTCGTGTGATTGCCTTTTGCATTTCTGTGCAGACTACTGTTGCTAGAAGGAATGAAGGTTAAGAGGAAGGTGCATTTCCACTCATATTTCATTTCATTTCTACATTGTTTTAATTATGAAACGTGCAAGTATAACATGTCATTCATCACAGTAAAAATACATTAACATGCCCTATGTACAATATCCCCCAAACAATGTCCTTAAAAGTGTCTACTTGAGCATATCTTGCTTATCAGTTCGTATCACTTATCCGGATGGGCGCCGATCCTGACATGACCAGATAACTAGATTAGACTCTTGTAGTAAACTGGTCCATGGAGTAACATTGTATTTATATCCTTTTAACAATCTATGTAAATATAATGGGTTGTCTGTATTAATAAACTGGTCAGTTGAGTTATATATCCCTTGAGTGGTGTGTGTGGACAAGTTGTATTGTGTAAGAGTAAACTGGTCAATTGCCTTCGATTGTACATTTATATGTCACGTTTCAGGTGCCTATCCCCTTGTGGCGTGGCGAATAAAAGGAGAGATCTGCTACGCCATGGAGTGTAACCAGTCAGACTGTGGCACGGTCGTTGAATGGGGAGCAGCCATGGGTGAGTACCTTTAAATCATGTTACATATTGGAAGGCAACACACACTGTTTCTCAGAAACAATATTTTTTTTTTTTTGGGGGGGTGGGGGTCTGTGATATGAGAAAGTCGTCACTAGTTGCGTTTACACTTACGGTACTCTGCGAAGCTAAAGTTCTCAAAATGTTGACAATGTTACCACCAATTTTTCCGAAAACTTCTTATGAAACTTCTTGCTGAACTTGCCACTCAAGTGAGGGAAATTTCCCAAACCCGCACAAATCTTTTTGAAGTTTGTGCAGTTTGACCAACTGAAACTTTGCGAAATTTGTCACATGACCGGTTCACTGCCTGTTTGCCGTCGTGCCTCCAAGGTGCGCGCTCATTGGGATGTACATGTGTGCATTGTTTATGCAACAGTCAATGCCTGTCAGGCAGTGTGCACTTTTTTCTTTGTTGTGCATGCACACCAGTGACCTAAACTTTGAGAACTTCAATTTCAAAAAGTTTTGCTGCCAGTGTGATTCAATGAGCAAACTTCATGAAGAATTCTCAAAGTTAAACTTTGAGAAGTTTTTTTTTTTCTGTGTCTGGTGATATAGAAATAAAGCAGAGTTGCCAGTCTCTCCTTTACTTTTTCTTTTCGCTCGTCTTCTCTTTTTCTCTTTCTCCACCACAAAGGCTACTACAGAAGTCCTGCTGAGTCAGAAGAGCTGGCTAAGTCAGTTGATAGCAGCGGCGGTGTCTACTTTGTCCCTGCATTCAAGGGGTTACTGGTGAGTTGATGCACCTACGGTAGATCTCATGCTAGATGCTTTTCAAGTGCCTTGCTTCTGCATTATGATATATTTCACCATGACTGTGTCCAGATATTATTGTCACTTTGACTACTACTTGACCTTTGACCTCCCACAGGCCCCTGTCAACGACCTTTGTGCCTGTGCCTGCCTGGTTGGCCTGACGCCCAAAACCAGACCCGCCCATGTGACCAGAGCAATGCTGGAGTCCATCATGTTTAGGTAAAGAAATCCCTACCTGCCTTTTGTCAGTCGGTTGCACCGAGTCAGATTAACTGCTCTTCTTTTTCTTCTTCTTTAAAAACAGTCCAGCTTGAACATTTTTAAAACTCTTGTGATAATTTTGTCCTGTACTGTGTGTGTGAATGGCATGTGGAGAAACCTGCAAGTTTTTTAATCTCGTGATGCAACTCGTCGCAGTTCAGTCCGCACACTTGGGTGCATGGGGTCATGCTTTTATAATTGTTCAGACATCTGCAGTCTGGAGATTCAAAGAGATTCATGTGCAGCTGAGTGATTTTTTTTTCTTTTGTTGTGTGTGAAGAGTGCCAAATAACATTAATTGTGTGTTTTTTTGTTGTTGTTTTTTTTGCATTGTGATGCAAAAACTGATAACTCCTGCATGTGAATGGGGCTACTGAGTCAAAAAGGTCCCAACTAATGAGTAGCTTTATCTTTACTTCATGGTGATGCTCTTGTTCTTGTGTATTTTATTCTAGGTGTAAACAGCTGTATGAACTCCAGAAGGTGGTGAGCAGGGTGAAACTTAATCCTACTATCAGGTGAGTCAGACTGAATATTTCCCTCCACTTTGCTTTGTTTAACCTTCCAAATACTGTGCATTGTTTGCAGATTGCCATGCGTGCTGGAGTGCATTCTTTACCAATTGGTACAGATGTCTGGAAACTAATTGTCAATGAGTAAAGATTTATAAACTTCATCTCCCTAGTCCCTATCATGTCACCATGGCCTTCTTTGGTTTGGACTGAGGCACATGGGGGGGGGGGGTGGGATCCAGGAATTCTGTAAAAGGGGGGCAAACAATATTTCTGGTGCTACTTCTGGGTTTCATCTCATTTTTTCTTTCTTTTTCTTTTCTTTTGTTTTAGCAAAAAATAAAGAGGGGCACGCATCCGGTGCACCCCCCTCTGGATCCGCCACTGTTACTACACCTGTTGCTTTGCTCACTTTACAACTAGGTCAAGTTTGGATTGATTACTGTTCTTGCCCTAGTTTGACCAGTGTGAGGATGATGAGGGGAAAATTCCTAAGTCCAGGTGGTCTGTATTCTCTTGCCTAAGTTCTGATGTCCATCTATCACTGTTCTTGTCCAAAGGGTGAATGGCGGTGCGAGCCAGAACAACTTTCTTCTGCAGCTAGCGGCGAATCTCTTGAAGAATCCCATAGAGAGGGCAACCAATTTGGACATGTCGTGCCTCGGGGCCGCCTTCCTAGCTGGACTGGCTGCTGGTATGCATCTCTCCTTTTTGTCTTTGGTTGCCCCAGCAAAAATATTGCACCAGATATAGTGTCATTTCTAATATAAACTAGTGAACGATGAGTATGTGAGAATCTTGGTAAAATCTTGTTGAATGTCACTAGATTATTGATTGTATATTATTTGGAGAATTTGTTTGATAACTTTGTTTACTCTATTCCTGTTACTGTAAAAGTGGATATTTTCGCGCGACTAATTTTTCGCGCTAGGCCGGGTCAGAAGAGTTTCGCGTGTTATTAATTCCGCGGAATCAAGACATCACGCACAGGAACGTACGGCAAGCAAAAATATTCACGTGCTTTTATTTTCGCGCTAGTTTCTGGTTGCGCGAAATGCGCGAAAATTTCAACACCGCGAAAATTTCCACTTTTATAGTAAGTTGAGATATTTGCGATTAAAGCTGTAACAACAACCAAAATGTGTGTCGTAGAAGCCATCAGGTCATGATGATAGCATCTTTTGAAGGAAATTTTACACTTGTGACAGTATTAATGAACAAGGAAATATGGAGATGCTTCTCAATATCTTTCCAAGATTTATTCATTTTACTTGTTGCGATTTGAGGGGCTGGATTATCAGTAGGCATGTACACAGTGTGCACAACATTACAAGGTGTGACCACTACAGTCATGTGTCTATTTGTAAATTTTTGGTGGAATAGATACTGAATCCTCGGGAAGTGGCAAAAATTGTGAGTTTTTCCCTCAAGTACTGTAATTGCCAGCGATAAGGTCACACTATTTCCAGTAAAGCAGTAAATTTTGGGTGCGGCCTTTACGCCACCACAACGAAATCATGATCTCTCCAACCTGGTAAATCAATCCCACAGACAATGCTACGTTTCACAGTTTAAGTGACAACTTGTTTCTTGTCGTCAGTGAATGATAACTGCTGTTGTTTCTGTGTCAGTTTTGAAGAGATTAGCAGTCTTGAACACAAAACACAGCAGGAACAAGTACTGTAAGTTTCCACAGACACGGCAGTCATTGCTGTTCAATGACATGCCCCGCACGCATCACACAATAGCACTATCTCACATGATTCATCTGTTATTGCATAACAAGATACATGTGTATTGCGTGTGTGAATGAAAGCTTAGATCAGAGTAATATCCCTTCTGCTTTTATTCTTAGTTGTCAATATTGGGATGTGGCTTATACTTTGCTGCAGCCTTATCTCCAGCAAATACAGAAGTCAATGTCTTCGAATGTACCAACTATGTAACAACTTTGGGAAAGGGTGTACACTGTAGGAAAACAATAGAAACAAATATTGAGAAGTATGGCGCTCTGAATTTTCAAATTCTGCAGGGGTTTGGAAGGACAAGGAAGAACTGAAACGTCTAAGGAAGACGGACGTCACTTTCCAGCCGCAGCCAATCACGGGTGAGGACCGGGAATTCGAGATGTGGGAGCGGGCGTTGCAGAGGGGCGCAAAGTGGTACACAGACTGACGAGGCCCAGCCACCTCCAAGCATCCTTGCTGTACACACAGGCTCTTGTAATCCCTTCAACAATTAGGGATTTTTGTGAGTGCCTTAATAAAAAATAATAAAAAAAATGCTGTAATCATGTGATAGCGATCTTATCACTTGAAGTAAGTGGAAATGAAACAAAATTATGATGGGAAAAATGAGTGAAAGTTATTATCAAGTGGAGAAAAACTTCTTTTAAACTGAGATTTAGGGAAACAGTATGTCTTTCTCGAAAAGAGTGTTGCAGTTAAATATCGCGAGGTGTCTTAATTGCAGTTGCAGACCAGGAAATGACCAAACTGATGCAAGTGCATTTTTTGTTTGCTCAGTAGCTGCAGTCACTGTAGTCGATAGTCATTCCATACATCGAAAGCCATGGGAATTCCATAAATATTCTTGAGGGGAGGCACCCTTACACTGAACGGACACCTTCAGTGTACCGTTCTCCAAGAGTATATTGTGTAAAATTAGTTGTAGTATGATTGTTAGACTGGATAAACCTTTTGGATAGGATGCTGCACCATTGGTTATTAATGGTTAACTACTTACTGCACTTAAACCTTTGATGTGCCAAGGTGGCACCAAGCAAATGTTGGCCACGCTTCTTTTTTGACAGCAGTTAATCTCTTCGAACTTTACCAAATCTTGAGTTATACATACCGCTCGGGCCTAACAATAGGCTCATTCACATGCACTGAAAAAGCATGAGTCAAAGCGCGATTTGAATAACGTTTTTTGCTCTCTGGTTTTACATGTCCAAAATTGTGTTCTATATCGCGCTAGTTCATGAAAAAAATTTGATGTCTACAATGACTGGAATTTACTTATGTTTTATGTTTTGAGAAAATATGCATACACTTGTAGTGCAAAACTGCCAATTGGTATCTTTTTGACCATTTTCAGTGCGTTCTTTCTTTAACAAAATTAGGAAAATGCACCTTGAGATGAAAGATGTTTTTTTCTGAAAATTTATTGGACCTTTTCACAGATAGATGAATATATTCTATTGATGGAAAAAAAATGCTTGCCTTATACCACTGCAGTGGCTTTTTGCTTGGCGATTCTGAAATACAGGTTGTTAAGGTTTGACCGTCGGTTACTGTGCCGTGCCCGTTGAGTTAGTTTGACCTGCCCTTTACTGCACATTTAGTACTTTAAGCCTCATTATAGGAAGGCATTTTTGTATATCAGGTACATTCAATGCAGTAGCTTTTCATATTTTTTTGTTTTGTTTTGTGATGTTTTATAGAGAAATAAAAGCCAAAGTTAGTTTACTGGGTATTTAAAATCAAGATTATGCATCACATTATTTCTTAATCTTGCTGAGAGAATTCAGTTGTAGATGATTTATATGTGCTTGCTTCATAGTGCCAATGTTCATCCAGATGTGAATACTGCATAACGATTGTGTGTTAGGGCTACTTTACCTGTTGCACATTGTATTATGCCTCAGGAAATTCTTGTTTGATGTCAAAATAATGCAGCTCTGATTTGGGGCAGCTGATGTCATCTAGTAATAATGAAATAAGTGAAGATACTGCCTTCCTTTTTATTTTTTGTTGTATTCATATAGATATTCATATACCTGCATAGTAAGTTTTTTTTAGGATCTTTTTATATAGACAGCGCAAAGGCCGCATACGCTGTGGATTAAGAATGAAATATATTTTGCAGCTGAGATTTGCTGTTCTTTCTCAATTGCACGAGGAGAAGTGAAGTTAAACCGGCACCAACATAGTGATCATTAGAGGATGACATACAGTGTGGTCTTGTGCACAGTTCGTTTTGATCTCATATTATCTGTAATATACATTGCACATTCATTGCCTATACACTTTTTAGTGAGAAAGACTGTGACGTGTTATCAATTGTTACATTACAAATATTCTCAGTCTGAGACATTCCAAGTAGCAAATTAGTGCTAAGCTCTTGTGTTTCATTTTCAGATTCTTTTTACCATGCTTAACAATTTGGTAGGCCCAAAATAAACTGTTATGCAAGAAGAAAATCTTGGTATAAAGAAACAATAACTAATTATGTTGTTGACAGTTAGTTCTCAATATTGGGTCTGTGTCTTCTATACACAGTGCATGTATTAACCATAGGAGATAGATTAAGTGACTGCTTTTGAGTCAGATTTGTAATTCATGATTTTTCAGGGAAGCATTCTGTAGCATCTGCATATTGTGTGTGGCCACCGAGATGTAGTTGACTGCGTGTCATATTTTTTAATTGTGAAGGTTTGGTCTCGGCATTGGCAAATCACACCAAGACGTCATGCAGTAATTTGCGTTAGCTTGTCATTTAAAAGATGAAAGATGGACCTTTGGTTCATCTTGCTGAAGCTGCAGATTCGGGACATTGTAGAGAGGGATGTAAGCTGCAAAGACATGCATTAAGGTTTGTTCTCATCAGCGAATTTTTTTGTAGATATCATCAGGTTTGCTTATAATTGTCAACGGACACTCTTCTGGTACCCTCGCCTGCTTTGACTTTTGGACAAACTTTTCCCAAATCACTAATGCTTGACTTTGTCCCTGAAAATATCTGCCCACTATAGGGAGTACCCCTGGTTGAAGACATGCATGTAGTACGCTTCACCGATATCTTTGCAGTCTTAGGAGAGTTATGGGCAGGAAATTTGTAGACAGGATCTTGGTGGATGCAGCACTGCTAGCAACCCATGAAGACTTTGTAGCAGAGGTCTTTGGAGATTGAGTAGTGCTGCTTGTAGGGAACACAAACTTCTTCATAGAAGTCTTGACTATGAAGACGCAGACTTCTCCAAACAGGTCTTGGTAAATTGAGCTTTGCTAACAGAAGATGGAGACTTCTCCGCATGGGTCTTGGTAGGCTGAGCACTGCTAACAGAAAATGCAGTGCTACACCTTTCAGCCCATCATCAACATAAAAGTCTCGCTGGATGAACTTGGCTGTATTCTGACCGATGACATCTGCCATGTCCCTTGCAATATCTGCCTCAAAAGCAAAGTTTGAGCATCCGGGAAATAGAGGCGGCTCCAAACAGGTGCACATTTATGCGATAGTCAACCGGCTCTCGATGGTAGTCTCCGTCTGGCCACCAGAGGAAGCGTAAGTAGTCATGATGTACCTTGTTGACGTGGAATTGGTGGAACGTTTCCTGTATGTCACGCATGAAAGCCCCTCTCTCCTTCCTGAATCTGCAAAGTACTCCTGCTGACGCGTCAATCAAATCAGCACCTGTCAAAAGATGAGAGTTCAAGCATTCTCCCGTGAACCGAGAGCTGCAGTCATATACCACTCTAAGTTTCTTTGGTTGTTGCACACCGTGATGTGGAATGTACCATTGCTTGCCTGGTTCACCCTGCTCCGTCACCCTCTGTACGTACTTCTTATGGAGAAGATTATTCTTCTGCTGGAGGTACTGATTATAGTCAGCAGCATTATTCTCATATTTCCTCTTCATGTAGTTCAGACATTTTGCAGCAGCAAACCTGTTCTTAGGCTGTGGGTGCTTCCTCCTCCTTAAATGGCAGCGGCATCTCATAATGTTCACTCTTTGAAATGTGGATATTCCTTCCCCATCAGTCCGATGTCATTCTATGAATATAGTTTCTGTCTCCCATCAGCCTCTAGAAGTTGAACAACATGAAGTTGGAGCTCTTTCTTCCTTCATTGTGGCTGGATGAGTGTGAGTCACTTCCGATTGATGTCCCTTTAGCCGTACATCCTCAGGCATCGATTATACTGTCATGCTTCAGGAGAGTAGATCACTACACGAGGGGCCAGAGCCTTGGCACAGTCGTAACCAATCAGGAGTCCAATTTCGACATCTTGAAGAGAAGCTATCATGTCGGTGATTCTGGACAGATGTCCGAAGGATATTGCCCTGCCAGGAGTACAGAGTATCTGTGCCATACTCAATCCATTCCCATTCCTTCCTTGGTGATAATGAAGGCTGTGTCAGATTGCGTATCAAGTAAGGCATAAACTAGTCTCTCCTTGCGACCGTAGTCATGGGAGAGCCATATATAGTGACACAGGTACGTGTCTCTGTAAAATATGTACTTTGCATGCATATTTTCAATACATACACGGACACATTGGAACAAGAGAAAAGTGATAAAGTCTGCTTGAGGCAACAACTGCCTTTCGTGGGCTTTTCACAGAGTTGAAAGACAATTATGGCAGATTCAAACTCATCAAGAGCTTATTGAATTGAATTGAATTGAATTTATTTGTTCAGCATAAAAACAACAACAGAGAATAACAATGATTAACAATCATGACAAGCACAAAGTAAAAACGAATCTATGGAGTACATAAAGCTGAAGGGAAGCAGCCAACGAGGAATTAAAAGTTTCCTTAACTCCTTATGTGCCATGGTGGAAACCCTCTGTGTGCCACGTTATTCTTAGACACGAAGGTAGTCATGCTTTGAGAAAGAATTTTGTTTTTCCAATCTGTTTAATTTCTACAAATTTCTGTTGAGCTGGACATAATAGTGAGCAAAGTTAAAGAGGAATGCCAAACTTTGCTTCCATATACAATGTATAACAATTCTACTTTCAATTTTTCTTTTGAAGTACCAGTTGCTACATTACTATAAAGGCATGACTTTTGCACATAAGACAGTGACAGAAATTTAGAATGTACACGCAAATCTAGTTGGGAGCAACGCTTGATAGTCAATCACCCCATAGAATGCAAGCCGTATGTGAGAGGAACAAAAGTGCGAGAAACGCTTTGATTGTTCCGCGGGATTAGTGATTTATCGATCGGTTTTTGGCGGCTTTGTTTGTTGAGCAGAATATGCGAAGTTGGCACACCGTCGACTGAGTCGGACGTGCGAACGTGGCACATAAAGAGTTAAAATCAGGCTGACCCGAATAATCAAAAAAAAAAATGCGTTAGTGATAATCATTCTCATATTTTTAAACAACAAGGGATGAACAAATATGCAGATGTAAGAACAAAACAAAAGAAATACATCAATGATAAACAAAACACTACATTACATTACGAAGACAGTACAAACACAAACTGAGTTATAATCATTAGATAAAATAATGCCAGCAAAGCATGTCAGGAAGTTAGGAATGATAATTTTGTATAAAATTCTCCTTAAGTTTACGTTTGAATACATTAAAAGAGGTAACTTTATGAATGTCATCTGGTATTGAATTCCATATAAGGGGGCCTTGATAAAACACAGATTTCTGAAATAACGATGTTCTTACTTTTGGCATGTGAAAATTCTCAGCGTTTCTGGTATGGTATGAATGAATATGACAATTTAAAGTGAAATAATGCAGCAGAGAATTTGGTAAAAGCTTTCTATGCCATAAAAACATAAGATTACCTAAAATATAAAAATGTGATGTTACAGTTTTAACTTTTCCTTAGATTTTCCACATTTTGTGATGTATAATGGTTATGCACTACATGGCTTAATATTGGTGCTAACATATAACATTGGCTTTTTATACAGGCTGACCATGCTTTTAACCAACTGTAAAGTTAACAGGAACCTTCCCGCACCAGATTACTACTGTACACTTGGCTTTGATCTACAGAAAAGCTATATCAAAATAACAATCCACATAACAGAATATTATAATAATAATAATAATAATAATAATAATTTTTTTGGATATAAACTCCAAATTTTATTGTCCAAGAATGGAAATTCTTTTTGCCCAATTGATCGTGGGCCCGGCAGCCACTGAGCAGCGCCAGATCGACGTTGCTCTAACCTTTTCAACTGTTGAACGGCAAACAAGGTAGCAGCAACTCCCATCTTTTAACGTCTTTTGGTATGACGCGGCCAGGGTTTGAACCTACGACCACCACGACCTTGTGAGGGCAGCCGCTCTACTCACTGAGCCAACACATCGGTCTTCGTAATTTTTTTTCACTCGCGATTGTCACAAACCAGTGGCATATTACATTATCACATACATGTATTTCTTTCCTTACCATTGAATGATAGAAAGAATAAACAACATCTTAGAGTTAATATATTTTACCTAACGTAGTCTTCAAAGTGAAAATTGGTCCCTCATTTTCCTAAACAATATAATAATTATGATAACATCCTACCACCCATGAGATGCTACTGTACTTTCCAGTTTTGTAAAAATCAGGCAGATGGGATTTCAAGAAGTGAAAATGTAAAAAGTCATCACAAATCATATGGACAATGGATGACAGATCTCTGATACCGATGAATGATGGCAACACCTGTTCTAAGTCTTCAAAGTAATAAAAAGAAAAGGCCACTGGTATAAAAATGACTCCCTGATGTTACTCACCATGAGGAGCTGCCTGTGTGCTTCCTCCTCCCTAACTTTCCTCGCTTTGTTTTTGTCTCTGCCGAACAGGCAGGAATATCGTGCATGGGAGACAAGTATGAAGGGCATACCGGTTTTAGGCACAGCTGCATCTCGTATGTCTTTGAACCTTATTCAATTCTGCATGTCATTACCTGTTTAATAATGAAAGTGAAACAAATGAATAAGTATAAACAATTCAGGAAAAAATGATATCATTATCATAATTATGTTGTGTTTTTTAACAAACTAAGCAACCTGGGTTGTCATGTTTTTGATAAAATCGCATTTTGATATTCTGACATCATAAATCACGGAGTACAAGATTTACAGGTGGTAAGAACGTACATATACTGGGATGATCAACGATGACCGCATCAAAGGACTGGAATGCGAATTCAATGCATGTGATTTGGACTCCACTTCTTTGTTACTGCCTTCTTTGTTAGCAGCATCCTGTTGTCTCTCCTTCCAGTCATGATCTTGGAGAGTGGTGCGATGCTTTCCTTTGCACAAGGAGCATGAATTTCTCTCTTTTCAGGTCTTCGTTAACAGCCCCTCCCTTCCTATTAAGGTACAGTGTAGCCAAAGCAGGAGTCTGTTGTCCTTTAACAAACTGCATTTCCGTCTGCATTGTCTCATGCTGTGTGCTTATCAATGTGCTAATCACAGCACTGCCACTCGCTGACCAGTTCATCCTAGTTCACTTCACATCTTACACTACTTACACTGCCTGCCAGAAGGGGGCGCTATTACAGTACATGTTCTTTCACCACATGCAGACTTCTTCACATAAGACTCGGTTTTGCCTCTTTAGGGAGCTTTAGAGTTTCGCAACGGGGACGTTCAGAGGGAAAGAAAACCTATTCTGAGCATGCGCAAACTCGCTATCAACGTCTATCTATTTATAGCTCGCGTCGTCTTGAGTTTTCGCTATGCGTTCTGTGCTATTTTTACATCCGCTCAATTCATGATGTAGTGAGCTACTTCATGCACCGGTCATATGGGGGCACCATTTTATTTTTTGCAGGTTGCGTCTCGGCGTAATCTAAAGCTGCTTTTCAACATGACTCAGGGAAGAGGAGAACATCCAGATCAAGCATCGTCTCAACCATCTGCGCCGCAAATCTAAAGCTCCCTTTTTAATCACTCAGGCCACTGATAGTGTCACCTTTCTTCTCCTGTCCTGTTGCTTGGCTCCCTGAGTGTTCAGCTGCCTGGTGTAGCCAGTGGCAATGAGAGCCTTTGATGAACACACATCTGTGTTGGCTTTCCTCACGAGAGAAGCAGCACCAGAAACTGCCCCATGCTCTCAGCTGCATTGTTCGGCGTGAAACGCACGACTTTCTTCCCTGTAATACCATTTTCTTTGAACACATTGTCAAAGAGGAGAAAGATGTTCTGTCCAGCATATCTGTCTTTAGTGTTGTGATTTTGTAAAAGCACGCTGATCGTGCGTTGAACTCCCACGTCAAAGTACCAAATGATGATTGGACGTAGCTGTTCATCTACACCGCAGTCACTGCTTCATTCAGTGTATAGAGAGAAGGGCACCTCCCTAATCTTCTTGATGATATTTTCTGATGAAATAAAAACATCAATCTTGTGCAACAGGACATATACCTGATGTGCCACCTACACGTGGGTTAAGATCATGATTCTATGACATGGGTCATGTAGCCAATGTGACACCTACACTTAAGAAATATATAAGAATGAATTACTTTGATTCATGTGACATGGGTCGTGCACCTGACATGCCACCTATGTTAGAATGATAAGTATTGATAAACTTAATAGCTTGATTCATGTGACACAGGTCATGATCTTGTATGTACTCAACATGCCGCCTTCACTAAATAAAGACCTCATTTATGATTTACGATCGCTTGATCCTGCTGATGTGGGTCTGTATATCTATTGCCCCTTCAAGGGCAATGCTGAAATCGCTTCCAAGAATTATGCAAGTCGTGGATTGATTGTCCTTTTTTGACAGCAAAATACTCCTTCCTGTACGATTACTTTCTACCTTTCGATGCCATGAAGGATGTCAGTTAAATGATATTTCCAAAGTCAAAATTGATTCCATTTCCAGCCCATCATGCTACAGGTGACACAACATCCTGCCTGACAATTGCTCTGGTCTTATTTTCTCAAAGGACTTAGGCTAGAGTTAGGGCTGTGATAGGGTTTTAGATTTAGTTTGATGTGAGGAATGGGATTAGGGGTAGGGTTGTGTATGTAGGTAGAATTTATGTTGGGCTTAGCGTGCATATATCTAATGGGAGCAATTGTGGCAGGAGCAAATGTTATGGAGCCCATGCTGTGAGCTAAATGTACCTCCAATGGCCTGATTTATTGGTAGGCATATCAATACGGTACATGTGGAAAACACATGCGCTTCATCCAGCCATCACAATATCTTAAATGCATGCCATACATTACTCTTCCACGGCATGAGCAATGGCCGCTGGACCTACTGCTGCAAAGCAGGGTACTGCTCATTCCACATATTTCCTGCCCATTTAGGCTCATTGTTCAGAGTTCTTGTAGGGGTTGTGGGAATTCACTTGTACATCTTTAGAACTACGTGATGATGCAGTTTTCCGCATTTTACATCAGCTTTTTTTTTTTCTTATTTGAAAGATGAAAAGTCATATCTTTAATAGGTGATATCGTATAATCGTATTTCACTCTGTTTATCGTTCTACATGTATATGTGATAAAAACATACCATCTGACATCTTGACATCTCCCTTTCATTCTAATGATGTTTGATGAACCAAAAGCTGGAAAAAGAAAAGAAATGAAGATTGAGGTAAAATTAAATATTGGCATGCTTATTTTCGAATAGATGAAACTAACTGAACATATCTTACGATGTCTCAAGTGCAATACGTGCTGAATGCCAGTAATCATCGAAATATCAAATGACCTTGTGTAAATTCAGGTGTCTTGATGCATGGAGTGTAGATAATAAAATTAGAAGCATGTCTTCTGCTGGTAGGTGAAGGAAACACAACGTACCCTTTTTTTCTCTCATTTTAAGGTAGACCTATTCCTCTTCCTCTCGAGACTTTGAAGTGGTGAATTGTACAAGTAGTAATACTTGAAGCGCTCTTTATGCTAGGGTGAAATGTACCATACGATTTCAATCTGCCAAACAAGGGAACCATTTGCCATCTTGTAGGACTGCATGCTGTGTAAGCTGTGTGGAATACATAATGTCCCTGCATGGTTTTCTCTTAGCTGTGGCGATACTGATTTGTATGAATTTTTGCAATTGGATGTTATGGTTTGTAGAATATTGTAGCATATTGGATGTATTGTAAATAATGTATTGCAACACTTTTCATAAATTTATATTCCATTTCTAATCATGCAACCAAATTTTTTTCATATCTCAGGTCTTTCATGAGTGGTAGCTAGCAGAAATTTTTTGTGTACTGTTAAAGTGAAGGTAAAATGGTGGTAAAATGATGGTAAAAGATGGTAAAAATCTGTTTGTTTTTTTATTTGTCTTTTTGTGTTGTTTTTATATGTAAAGCAATATATTGGAGCAAGATCAGAGATGGATTCAATATCTTACAGAATGTACCCTGTAGAGATATTCCTTTTGCATACATGTATTGTTGAAAGAGGACCAGTTGCATAGAAAGTTCCAATTAATTGCAACTCAAACGTTTATGCAATAGTCCCCAGAGCTTCAGCTTGTCAGGAACTTCCATCAAAATCACTTGAGAAAGTTACAGCAATTTGAACAGTAAATCAGCTTCCTATTGTTTTGTGTCATCAGTGTACAGTGGACTCCCTCGGAACCAGCAGTTTTCTTTTGTTATATATTGAAATTTCGTTATAACCAAACAAATAAACAACAGAAATACATAGAGTCGATCCTGTTGCGGCCTGAATTTTTACTTCGTTGTAACCAGAATTTTGTTATAACTGTGTTCGTTATAACGGGAATGCACTGCATCATTCAGTTACGCAATGTCACGCAAGTCTCTGATTTTACATTTCGCAAGAGAAATGCTCTCCTCAAAACTGCTCTCTGGATATACCAAGCATCGTGAGACATCACATGCTGCTTCATAGTCAAGGTAGAGACAAAACAAAGCAAAGATATCTTGGGAATATCTATTTTCATTTAATTTTGTATTATTTTGTATATTTTGATATTGTATGTCCTGAATAATTGAAGGATTACAGTGCAGGAGACAGACAGGTCATGTGACTAAGATGGTCATGTGACCAAGATAGCCATGTTATTGACCAATCAGATCCCACATTAGATGACTCAGTTGAATTCAAACTTGTGACTTTCTAGTTCATATCTGACTTTCACCCAGACTACCACTGTGTATGATTTTATTAAATTTAATCCGTTGGTTTGTTGTTGTTTTTTTCTCTCCAAGACGCATTGTCCTTGAAAGGGGCAGTTTCCATAGATGTGTTAGACTAAAGTCTCTTACATATTTTGCGAGGGATCAAGTTTATGCAGAAAAATAGTACATGTATCAGGGTTTTGTTTGTGAGTACCCGGTAGATTCTTTTGGAATATTTCTGGAGTGACGTACATTGTAATTTAAAGCGATAGCATATCCTTCCAATATTTTGGACTTAGGAATAGCTACTAGACATTTTTATTTCATTTTCAAAATATCCATTCAGAATTTCTACCTGTAGGTAGGTACATGTATGTAAATGAAATTTATGTACTTAATGACGAATGGACAGTAATTTATGACATGATATTGAATAGTATAGTGCCACAGGAATTCAGTACTACATTGTACAATCTTTTGAGGTTCACAAAGCCGCTCATGAATCAAACACAAGTTAATCCAAAATATGTTCCCAGGAGTCCTATTGCAAGTAGTTTTTTACATTTTTATACAACTGTTATGCTTTTGTGTTTGCTTGTTTATATATGTATGTACATGTATGTTTGTTTGGGGGGTGTAGAGACATACAATTTTGCCTTACACAAAAGGTTTTTTTGGTGTGATAAAACATGATCATCTCATGCAAGATGTTTATGCAATCTCTTAACGTAGACATCTGCTGCTTACCAGTAGTTCAAACGCAATTGATCCATCGTAGAACATCTGTATACCTGCATGATATATGTACTTGCTTCCTATTAATCATGACAGGGTTTTCAATAACAGTATTAAAGCAATTACTGTATTTATGAAATCACAAAGTTTTGCCATCATTTGTATTTTCTGTGTGCGTGTGTGTACATAAACTCTCGAAGATAGGTTTTTCATGATTGAATCACTGTGGTCTTCTGTGTCGTATGGCAATCTTAAAGGTCAAGTTTACCTTAAATATACATGTGGATTCAAGTAAATGCAGCAATATTAGTAGAATATACCGTATCAGTGAAAATTGGCTGGATGAGGAGACTACAACAGTTTGTGATGTCACATGCGTAGAAAGATATAAAGAAAATATAAAGAAAATTCAACATATTCACTTTTCTCACATTAAAACAAACAAACTCAAATGATATCACCCTTATCATAGAACCACATCAGTAAAACGTCAAGAGAATGTGTGTGTGTTTTAAAAATCTGTGGAATTCTCTTCATATTTTCTTTAAATCATTCTATGCATGTGACATCTCAAACTCCGGTAGTCTTCTCATCCAGCAGTGACTGTGTAGAAACTTTTAAAATTAATAACTTTTGAACAGACTGTCCGATTTTCCTCAAACTTTCAATGATGTATTCTAGCTAATGTTGCTACATTTACTCAATCCACATCTTTATTAAGGTGAACTTGTCCTTTAATGAAGTATGATTTTGTTAATTAATATGAAAGGGGGACACCAGTTAAGTTATCTAAAACTTTGGTCCAGATACACCAGGAGAGAATGAAATAAAGCGACATTTATCAATAGCCAACGTTGCTGCACTCAAAGCTGCATTCAAACTTTATCACTGTAATATCACAAGCCATTACAAGAAATCTGTGAAATCAAAGACTTGAACACGATACACAATTTCCTTATACATATATACAATGTACATGATATATAAAAGTTGATCTTTGAAAAGAAATTCTTCTTTTTTTGTCAATCATAAAAATAGAGTACTGTAATCTCAATATTTACTCCATGTTCTCCTTTGTACATGCATGATCGATTTTCTACAGATCAAAATACAAATAATTTAAACACACCTTCGTTCGCAATGAATTCTAACCTTCACAAGCAGAAGCAGGCGGCAAGAAAAGTCAAGGGGTGTGGCATCCCATATGGGGAAAATAGTGACATCTTGTTTGGATAAATACAAGAAAATGTGCATGCGGAACTAAGCTTGATGAAGATACAGATATGAAATGTTTGCATCCTCTTGACAAAACTATCTGTGCTAAAGATTACAAATCCAATGAATGAACGTACTCTGGAATAACTGACGAAAGGATACCAAATGGTAAATGGTGAATATACATTCATAAACTTGCAATATTCAAGAAGCAAGGACTCGGAAATGCAACAAGATGATCGGTGGCACATACAAGCATGCACAGTGTATACCGGCACACAAAGATATCGCACCATTGTACGTGGGCATTCGGCTACTTCAATTGAGGCAGAGAGTGTGAGGAGGAAATGAAAATCTTTTCCAACGCACCACACTGCTACACTGCTAACAATAATGTCTTCACACAACTCAAGTTTGGTCTAGCATGCATGAAAGCACAAACTGAAATTAAAGGACATTTGCAACACGGGCCATGACACATGGGCCTCTTTGGATTTTCCTACCAATTCACAGTACCACTGAGATAAAGCCGTAGATGAACAGATTACCAAAAATGGATGGTAGATTCCCATTCACCTTTATTACCTAGGTGGAATAATAACTGAACAACATTTTAATACACTAAGTGGAAAATTCACCTACCGGTACATGCATCTGAAGCAGCTGTGACACAAATCAGGAATTTTCTGACAATACCTAGCAACGGTAACACTTTCTGAACACTTCATACAGATCTGTTGACCTCCACTTTCATCATAATTTTGAAATGGCAACGACATTATTCTATTGACTGAAGAATTTGATGTGGCGAGAATCCAGCCAAGTACAATGTACCACTCCACCTCTTTTTGCCTCAAAACTGGGTACAGAAGCAACGGAAGACGAACTCAGTTTGAGAAGTCAGTCAATTCGTGTACATGCCATGTACTTCAGCACATGGGACTAACAGAATTGTTTCATGAGTGGTTAGATTCGCAATCAAGAATCCCAGCAACAGAATAATTAGTATCATCCCTTCCAACGAAGCACAGATAATAGCACAGAATGAAGGAAGGCAATATTTGGGGATGTTAGTTCTGTGAATGTCAATTGAAATTCACAAGAAATAAAACCCAGTGTGTAATGTACATGTATGGCATATACAGGAAAACTTCAGTGTGGGATTTCTTTCCACTATGTTCCCACTGACTCGCATTGCTGTTAAGCAGTGAAGATAAAGAACTTAAAATGGTCAAATTTTGGGTATACTTGTACGGGTTTTTTCAGACATATATGCACTGGCTACACATTGATTCAGGGCTAGGTTGGAGTAAGGTACCTACACAGAGACTCCAACCCCAAGCACCTTCTGATCTGGAGATTCTCCCGCCCGAAACCCCTAGCAAACGGGAGACTCCAAGTTGATGTGTGCGAAGCGCAAAGTTCCTAGGATTCTAGATGTTCTCTGGTGCTATCTAAGGCTTATTTTTTCAACATACGATAGAAATAAGTAAGAAATCCTTTCCACCGGGAGACACAGAGCCAGGGCGGGAGAAATCAAATTTCAAACGGGAGAACGGGAGATTGTGCAAAAATGGGCTTTCGGCGGGAGATCTCCCGTCGAAAATGGGAGAGTTGGAGTCTCTGCCTACATACTAGTCTCACCTCCATTGGGGTTGACATAGTATGGTTGCTGATACAATTTCACAGTTCACAAGGAAAAGTTTTTCCATCGAGTACGAGCATAAGGGAATTTTGGTTTTATCATCACCTTTTTTTTTTCCAACAACAACAAAAAAAGCAGAATTTACTCTGGCAACACAAGTTGTTTTTGCCTACTGCCAGGTTGATCTCAGAAGAACATTGTAAGTACACGAATGACACCCTATACATTTCTTATTAAGCACAACTTTCAGGTACGTCATCATCCAACAGCAACAACTAATCCAAATCCATGGTCACTACTTCACTGATACATCCCTCGTTAACGGCTTAGCTTGTCTAAAACACAGAGAAAATGGACAATCGAAAGGGGAAAACCAACACACTGTTACAAGCACACTTTCTGTTGCTGTTATCTTTCTACTATCGACGGTGAAAGAAAACTTGTTGACCTTCAACACAGATCATTTTTAATCCAATTTTCAACCATCTCGAAAGCATGCCTTTTTTCAGCATTCTTTCCTTGGCTCTCTATCTCTCTATCTTTCTATTTATCTAATTTCTTGACCTTTCTTTCCTTCTTCCTTTCTTATAAAAGGTGCACTGTACAGAGTCACGACAGTTCTTTGATTACACCAATATACCCAGTATGCTAATCAAAAGGTAGCAGCTGATATTCTTAACCCTAAAAAGACTGGGGGGGGGGGGGGCCTAAAAGGCCCCCCCCCTTGACATTTCGCGCGATTACTCTGCAACACGCAATGCTCTCACCGCGATGCTCTATGACTTTTTTCTTTCGAGTTTCCCGCACATTTTGACGCCAAATTTGTGACGCCCGGGGGTACGGTTCTGAAGTTACATAACTTTTTGTACATGCACATGAGACCGAAAATGGCTCAAAAGTGTGATTTTGTGTACAAAGTCAATGCAAATTGAGTTTTTTCACATGGTTCATATAAATATGCTTATTTTTACTCTCAGTGGCTAAAATTAATTTGTTTTAGTAGTACTATGCTTCAAAAAGTGTCTGCCACAAATTTTGTTTAAAAAAACAGCAAAAACAAAAGGTCGAAAAAACAAAGAAATACATAAGAAATTCATAAAACAATAAAATAAATAAGAAATTAATCTTGATACCTAATTTTTTTCAAGTACATTTGCAAACAATGCCACAGAGAATAATTAGACCAAAAATGAGCACTTTTCGAGCTTTATTTACTGATTTAGATCAAAGAGTCTGATTTCTCGCATAAATTAGCATAATTAATCAAAATAAAATAAAAGAAGACTATTTTGGAAAAATATAAATATACGATCTTGTAGATTACATCGCACACTACCATTGTGCAAATTTCCGCGGCGATCGCGCAATCCACGGCCGAGATCTTAAGGGGGGGCCCTTTAGGCCCCCCCCCCCTCCAGTCTTTTGAGCTACCAAAATAGCCCAGTCTTTTTAGGGTTAAGTCCCCCCAAAATAAATCCATCATGGACATTTGGTATAAAGAAAGGACATTGAAGGAATTTCTAGCCAGAGTACCCAGGTTTTCATTCCAAAGCAATCTTGTTTTTTGTTTTGTGTTGTTTTTTCTTGTTTTTTGGTTTTTTTTTTTGCAATTCAAGAAGGTACAAACTAAGTCCTTGTTGCCTTAAAACAAGATGATCTACTGTACTGCCCTACTTTGGCAAAAGGAAGCAAGTGACATACCATCCGAATTTGAGTTATTGATGTTTTCATAATTCACATAATGAGCTCTTCTTCCAGGCCAAATTTCATGTAGAAACACTCATCCTTCTAAGAGATATGTTAGATAAGACATCATGATAGTCCATTGACGTCAGTGTAAAAGACAGACACATTTTTGCTCTTTTACGAGAAATGTCACTTTTGTCACTTGCTTCCTTTTGCCAAAGTAGGGCAGTGTACACCCAAGCTTCTCAACCAGTGGACCACGATGTCAACCAGAAATGAAATAAAAACAATTCATATTTCATCTAACTATGGGCCTTGAGAACATTTGTAGGAGTCAAAGTGGGTGATGTACGGTGTAGGCCAGAAATGAAATAAAAAAGACTTGTATTTCATCTAACTATGAGCCTTGAAAACATTGACAGGAGCCTAAGTGAGTCTCAGGTTGAAAGAAAAAAAAGATTGAGCAGCATGGCTGTATGCCGTAAATTCAGAGGGCATATGATTTCATGAATTTTGTGAGTGGGTAGATTTACAATCCAGCACCACAAGTATGGAATGATTCGGAAGTATTACCCCATTTTGAGTAGCAAAAGTTGTAGATTTCTCTTCGCAGATACAATACAAAATTAATTTGTGTCATGGATCTTGCCATGTTATCAATTTTGCCAATAAATAGTTGATTTTGCAAAAATGGTAAAAAATAAAACCACTACAAAAATATACTGTGTATACAGAATAGTTACTTTAAAAAAAGGAAAGAAAGAAATATATAGGCCTATAGATATCTCTAACACTGACCAGATATTGAGTTTTAGGATACACCTACCACAACAGTGACTATCCAGCCACCACAAATCCAATTCTGTTTGAAATTTCCCTTGTTTCCGTAATAACCACAACTTCATTTGCAGTCTGCATACATGTACATGCATGCCATTAAAACAAAAGAAAAAAATGATAAAAATAATCACAAAACCTAACGCCTGAGACAGCAAAGAATGTGCAGTAAAAAGTCTTCTCCGTAACTATTAGAAATTTAGTCATGGACTCTTTCTTTGAAAAGAATTAAAAAAATATTAAATCATGTCTAACCCGTTGAGGACGAGTCCCGAGTATACACGGGCAGGTGTCTATGGGAAATGCGTGTTGTAGCAAAATCAGTCCGTCCTCAACAGGTTAAAATCAGGGATAGTCTTGCTGTAAACCCTCTTCATTCTCACAACATATATTTTGTACGGAGCAATTTGCAGGACAGAAATTAAAGAGGAAATCTACAAACACAGTAATTTACAACTTTGCAATAAATAATAAGATAAAAATCATCAGTTATACGGACAACTCCTCTGTCATAATGATACATATTTTTTCTCTCTCATGTTTTTTTTTTTTAATAATGAATTATAGCAAAAGGACTCTGGAGAAAAAAAGATCAAAATACTACTACATGCAGCTTACACATACAAGACCAATGTTTCCCTGGGGAAAACTTTTACAATGTATGTGTACAGTACAGACTAACCTAAAAGTTTAAAGACAGAAGTGACATGCTTGGGAACTAGTCTGTACAGCTAACGATATACACATCATATTCACATAATATGATCTGTGCTGTTTTGAAGATCAACTCAAATATTGTAGGGGGAATAGAAGAAGAAACAAACTAAAACACAAAAGTGCAGAAAAGCTTACCAAAAAAAACCACAAAAAAACAGCAGAGCTACAGATGCATAGTGGTACAGAAAAGGCCTATTTGCTCATTGCCATGACATCACATAGACACAGGAAACAATTATCAAATACACTGTTAAAGGGATGGTATAGTTTCAGTTGAGATGGGGCTTCACAGGTTTCCAGCATTTTTGATGAGAATTTTTTGAGATAATGAGAAACCTCTTGTGAAATATGAAAGAGCATATAATTCTAAGGGGAATTCACCGTTTATTTGATGAAAATTGGTTCAGAAATGGCTAAGATACCCAAAACAAGCAATTCCAAATTAAAGGGGGAACCCACTTTTTATTAGGATTGCTTTGTTTTTGGACATCTCAGCTCTATCAAAACCAATTTTCATCAAATAAACTTTAAATTCCTCTAAGAATCATATGCTCTCTAACATTTCATAAAGCGGTTTCTAAGTATCTTGCAAAAGTTAACAAGCTGAATCCTCATTACAACCAATATTATACCATCCCTTTAACAAAGACCCAGTTGTGTGTGGAGACATGGGTGACACAATTAAATCAATCTTAATTCACCGCCCACCGGGATACATTTGAAAACCAAGAGTAGTGTCTGTCAGTGAAAAATATGCATTGAAGCATACGCTCATTGAAAACTGTCAGATATATTCGAAAAATCCCTGTAATGAATCGTACACAGCTTTTTCACTGGTCTCTGTGTGAGTTCACACGTGTCCAAAGAATCTCCACTGGAGTCCACAGTTATCAATGAGCCAGTGGAGATTCTTTGGCCACGTGTGAACTCACACAGAGATCAGTGATAAAGATGTATACAACTCATTAAAAGGGATTCTCAAATATATCCGAGCCAGGCCAGCCTTCCAACTCCATGGTATCAAAATGCTGCTGGGTCTTTAATAACATGGGTAGCAAGTAATGGTAAGGGACATCCACCACAGATGAAGGAAAGTTGTAATGAATTATTCGATGCATAATGAAATTCTCGCAAAAAAAAATCTGTGAATCTCCCACACACGATGAAGCGTTCAGTTGTGTGGGTGCAAAATCAAGTAAATTCAGCGGCCCAGAATTGATTTCATCTTTACAGCCACCATACTGGGCTCCAGAACATTCAGGCCTCATTATGCCTGCATGCTAAAATGTTCTGTGTACATGAACAAATTCTAGGTCAAAGGTTCGTTTTTGGAGAATTCTCTTTTTTCTCTTTGTTTTCATGGACCAAACCCTCAAAGAGTCGAAGTTGTAGAAAAAAAGAAGAAAAAAAAAATCAGAGCAAAATAGAGTGAAAATATCTTGATTTATGACAAGGTCATTGTTTCCTGTTAGATAGGCCAAAAATCATAACAGAATGTCTGAGAGTACCCATGACACTTTACTGATATTGGCAGCATAAATGAAAAGCCAATGCCTGGCTATGGAAACAATCCTTCCTAACCCATTACATCAATACAATGCGATCATTGATTTTACAAATCATATTTTTCGGCCCTCGAGGGTAGAGCTATTAATGCTGTTCTGAGAATCAAGTCAAAGGGGCCCATTCGCACCAGAAAATTCATACCAAAGAGGATATCTTCAACACAAACAATTGCAATCATATCTTTTGGTTGCATCCATGCATATGCTAAGGGGAAAAAATCTTGCCTATCTGCAGCACAGCACCTCCAAGAAATCACAAGCTTTGCACATACATCATTCCATGTTTTTAGTTCATTGCAGGTACCACAAAGGGTATGGCAATCAATCGTGTTCTCTGCCTCTACCGCATGCGCAGACCACAGTTCACATTATCAAAACTGCATCATTATCCACAAATCTGCTAAGTGTGATAGTAGCACTATCAAAGATGCACAGTGAATGGGTAACATTTCAGTGTTGTCCATTCAAACAGTGTACAGTAATCCATCATCAATCTGAGATGGAGATCGGTGGTCTCGTTACCATCCAAAAAGAAACACCACTGTCTGAACATTATGTGAACTGCCCCAGGGGTGCTGACTGTGTCCATGCCCCCTTCACACTGGGCATTAGCATGTCCGGTACTCTCAGACACTGATGATGGGTGCTACCTGGCGCAATAATTCTGATCCTCGTCGACTCTCAGAAGTCCGCCCAGAGAATGACAGTCTTGGAGCGGTCACAGCTGAGGAGCTGTCGTCCGGTGGGGTGCCACGACACACTCATCACTGGAGCTCTGGATAGAGAAAAATAAAGATAGAGGAGAAGCTTGGTAAGAACATTTTATACAACGTTCAAGTAGAACCTTGTCATTTGATTGGAGGATTGTTGGCGACGTGATATTCAATAAGTACTCCATTCAACGTGCCATGCCATTTTGGTTCTATTTTTGCGTGCAACTTGGTTCAATTTTTTCGTTCTATTCCACAGTTCGAGAAATTGTACGGTACTGCATGTACTGTGTGTTGCACATTGAGGATCGCATGCAGCTAGCGCAGTGTACATATTTGTATGTGTGCGGTACATGCATGCGCGTATGTAGGCCTACGTAGTGCTAGTGAATGTGTATGAGCGCTAGCTGTGACCTGTATCTACACAGATTGCACAAGCCAGAAAGAGAATCGCAGTGGATCCACATGTAAGTATGGCTTTATTTTTCATACAGACTTCTAGGCCTACTTAGACCTACCCAACAATCCTCCAACCAAATAACAAAGATCTACTTGGACGTTGTATAAAACAAATAGTGTATGGTCTTTACTCGTGCAATGGAACGAGATTTCACACTCGGTGAAAGATGAGGCCCACCATTCAACTCGGCTACGCCTCGTTGAATAGAGCACCTCTATCTTTCCCCTCCTGCGAAATCTCGTACCATTGCACTCGTGACCATTCACTATTTGTATACTATTACATGCATCACCGCATTATCAAAACAAGGCACATTCAAATTACTTGGTATTGTAACTGCAGCCATGCCTACATGCACCGTAATTATGATGATAATGGTAAAAGCAACCACCAGTACTACTTGAACATACAGATGAGGAGGATGGAGAAAAAGAAGGAGACGAGGAAGAGGAGGAAGAGGAGGAGGAGGAGATGAAGAAGGAGGAGAAGAAGAAGAAGGAGAAAAAAAAGAAGAAGAAGAAGAAGAAGAGGAGGTGAAAGACAAAGATGAAGTGGAGGAAGAGGATGAGTGAGGAAAGGAGTAGAAGCAGGAACTATTGCTGGTAACAATGACTGAATGATGGCAACAGCGAAGTCACATTTGGTGCAGATAAAAATGTTTCCGTTACACATAAACGTGTCATTTTCCTGCAGAGGTCCTATTTTCACAGGCATCTTCACAATGTCTAAATTGTAAATAGTGCATGCTACTATTCCCCTTCACTTTCTTGAATTCGAATCTATTCACTGGTCAATCAACACATAAGAAAAAATAGGAACTTGACAGAAAAAAAAAAAGCATTTGTCAAAACCCCTCATATGAAGTCATAAGTAATTATACAAATTTCTTCACGAATGAACATTGGATACCAAATCACTCGAACATTCTGGAAAATCAGTTTGATGTCATTCAAATATCCACATCAGCTACCAGAGACAGCTGTGTTAAAGGGATGGTATAGTTTTGGTTAGGATGGGGATTCAGGTTTCCAAAATTTTGTGAGATAATAAGAAACCTTTTATGAAATATAAAAGAGCATACAATTATTCGAAGAGGAATTCAGAGTTTATTTCATGAAAATTGGTTTTAAAATGGCGGTACCCACCATTTATTAGGAACACTTCATTTTACTTTGTTTTTGGAATGTTATCTCAGTCATTTCAAAACTGATGTTCATCGAACAAACTTTAAATTCCTCTTAGAATTGTATGCTCTTTAGTGCAACTGTATTTCATAAAACAGGGTTTCTAATATCTCACGAAAAGTTAAAATCTGAAGATCCCATCTAAACCAAAACAATAACATCCCTTCAGGGTAATGAAGAGGCAATGCAAGGAGGAGTGCTCTTTTTATGACTCACTTGTGTTCTTTCACTCTCTTCTCCAGATCTCCACTGCCTGCCTTCCAAAAGAAGATGGAGCCGTCCTGCGAGCCGGCGGTGAGGTACTCGCCGTCAGGACTGAAAGATGCTCGGGTGTGGTCACAACCCACCTTGAAACCCTCAGCACTGTTCAAAAAAAGAAGAAACAATAATTAATTTAATCTTTTTGTTTTGGGGGGGGGTTGAAGGAGGTTGGACTTGCAAGATGTTTCATAGCACCATTGTTTTATTGGTAGCGAAATCAAACAGTATGCCAAAGGTCAGTAGTAACTTTTTAAAAACATCCATATCACGTCGCTTCTGTGACTATTGTGACAATTTCCAAGTGAAACGCCTTGCCAACGCACGGTGCACCAATACTCACCCACAGGACGTGATGACTTGGTTCATGCGGAGGTCAACGACATTCAACGTGTCATCCCTGGTGCAGCAGAGGAGGTTGAGCCTATCTGGCGAGAGGTCTAGTGAGGTCACCTTCCCACTGAGCAGGACTTCTTTGGCCCGTGCATTCGATCTTTAGAGGGTGAAAGTGTCAGAAATGGCAGCAGAAGCTAAGTCACGGTGTGGGAAATTTTAACAGTTTTTAAAAGCTAGGTCATGAATCAGTAGAACATTAGATACTGTCAGAGCTGTTATTTTGTCGTGAGGGTTTAATTTCACAAATTTGAGAATTACAATTGTGCCACAAATCTGAAACACACAAAAATATTGTGAACTAACAGGCATTAGTGCACTTAAGATAGTCTCAGTGTCAATTGTGAAAATTACATTTCCCCAAAATGTCTAAGACCTCCTCATTCATGAAAATGCTTGAACATGAAAATAACAGCTTTTACAGTAGACAACATTGTGCACTGAGTTGTAAGTCATGCACAATGTAATGCTACCATGCAACTTCAGGATAGTTGCTATCAAACATGAAGGCATTTGTAAAGATACAAATCATAGAGAAAGTTCTTCACTACCCACTGTGATGTCCTCAAATACTGTTTGCTGTAATAAAATCAAGATGGAGGTATGATATGGCAGTACAGTCTACCTGTGGTATTGCAAATGTACTGTGATATCAAAGCCCTGTAATATGGGTATTTCAATCTAGTACACACTAT
Organism: Diadema setosum; assembly: GCF_964275005.1. Lineage (NCBI taxonomy): Eukaryota > Metazoa > Echinodermata > Echinoidea > Diadematoida > Diadematidae > Diadema > Diadema setosum. Next base: position 29,151,803 of record NC_092705.1, on the reverse strand, counting down.
ACTGACACATGCTTCAATGTCTTTCCAATGCCATCTACATGAGCTCACCTCGTATCCCAGAATCGGATCTTCTTGTCGATGTGACCGCTGATAATGTTCGTCCCTGCCCCGTCGCTTGTCACGAGATCGTTGCACATGGATCCAGCAAACATCGTTCTTACACCTGAAACAAAAAAAACAAATGAATCAGGAGACACCTCAATACAGTATTCATCGCATAATCGGGCATCTGATAATCGGGAACCTCGTTTAAATGACATACGCTTCACAGAAACATTTCCAATGCACGTTATTTTCACTGGATAATCGGGCAGGGACCTCTGATAAACGGGACAATTTTTCTTCAAGCGATCTTTGATTTCGTTGATATTTTACACAAAAAAAAATCTACCGAAATACCACAACAATATTTCAAAGATTCCCTATCAGTTGTCGTTTACATCGAACTTACAAAGCAAGCTTCGGACTGGTGTGTTTTGACCTCCGTCCATCCAGTACACGTACATGCATAGCCACGAAAGCGCCGTGTATAAGTATCCATGCCATTGCGAAACACATGCTTTCGCGAACATTCTTCTCCCCTACATAATAAGCAAAGCCATGTGCAGGGAGAGCTGGAGGGTCGCGCCGAGGGGTAGCGTGGTTGTGTATTCATGTACATGTACAGTACGTCAGTATGCATGTGTGTGTGTGTGTGTGTGTGCACTACATGTACATGTCGTATGCCGTTAGTGTATGGTGAGTGCTCATCGCGAAATCGGGCACCTCGCTTAAAGGGGCCGTGTTTGCTACTCCCAACCTGGCCCGATTATGCGATGAATACTGTACTCACAATCTGCTCTATCCTCGACCGACTAGCAAAACGATGTTATCACTACTAACATTGCTCTTCTTGACCTAATGGAGATGACAATGTGTAAAGTAAACATGACTGCAATTAGATTTAGCTACTGCAAACGTGGAACTTTTCATGGCACGAACATTTTTGTGCGACATAAAACTAGCCCGAAATCATTTGAATTCACTGTGCCTGGGATGTTTCCAAAGGCCATTTTCAAATAAAGGGGGATAAACTGATCTATGCCTGCCCATAAAAAAAAAAAATTTTGGAAGATGAAGCATTTACTTTTCAGGGTCCCTATTTGCTGCCAAGTGGTAAGTAGATCAAAAAGTCTCATCGAATGTCACCTGATATTAAAACTGTTGTGTTCTTGTCAGAAGCCAGTATCTTTCACATAGCACATCCCTAGGCTAGGCTACTACAAGGTTGGATGGCAGATAGAGTGTGGGTACAAAAAAAAAAAAAAAGATTACTCTTCGGCCAAATTTTTTCATGGAATAAAGGAAAGGTTAATAGGAACAGTTATGATGTGAAAAGATATACATGCTAAAATACAAAAAAAAACTAGAAATGTCGCTATGGCGACTGGTGTATGCCTCCGCCATAATACATGGTTCTCCTAATAGGTCTATAGTACAATGTCTTGACAATGTGTGATGACAGTTTCACACAATTGGCAAAATATTAAAATGACAGGTTTGCCACAAATGTGCTGAATGTTCACTTTCCTAGAACTAGGTTCAATTGGATGAATGATTAAAACGTCAGAGTGCAGGTATTTGGGGGAACTGATGATTTTCACTTGACTTTTGACCCTTTTACAAGTTTATGCATTGAGTAATTTTCAAGGTATTGAGAAAAAGTATAATTTCAGTATCAAATGGTAAAATAGTATTATCGAAACCTGGCCTTTGACCTTTGACCCCACAGTTCCAAAGAGAATCACTGTTAGGTAGAACATGCATAAATATGTAAGTTTCATGACAATACCTTGAGTTATTTTGAGATATGGAGGAAAAAGTGCAATTTAGCACTTTCACTTGACCTTTGACCTTTTGACCTTTGACCTTTTGGCAAGAAACTTCCCACAGAAGATATATTGGGTTATACATGCATACATCAAGTTTTAAAAAAAAAATCCTTCAGGCATTGCATAAATATAAGGAAAGTAGTTATATTTTGAGGAGTTGACCTTGACCTTTGACCCCTGACCTTTGACCCATGACCCCCAACTTCCCTAGATAATCACTGCTCATCGGTACAAGCATATATACTAAGTTCCATGAAGATACCTTGAACCATTTGCGAGATATGGAGAAAAACATGAAATTTCATTTTTTTTTCACAAAATAACCTGTGACCTTTGACCTTTGACCCTGTGACCCTAAAATCAACACAAAGTATCATCCCCCAAGGATATACCCTCATACCAAATTTGATGCAAAACCGCAACACGGTTCTTGAGATATCGACAAAAACAAAACGGGACGGACGGACGTACGGACGTACGGACGACCCGAAAACATAATGCCTCCGGCCACTTCGTTGGCGGAGGCATAAAAATCTATCTGAAATCAAATAATAAACAATCAAAAGAATGAAATGAAATAAGACAAAGTTGAATGAAATGAAAGAAAACAAAATGAAATGAATCACTGGTAAAACAAGCAGAAAGATTTTCACAGAAATAATCACACACAGAGCAGTGATTTGGCTGAATCGGTGGCGCATCTGCCTCCACATCCAAAATCTAGGTTCTATTCCCGAGTCTAACCGAGCAATGCTGTGTGTAATCATACCATCCTCTCGTTGTAAGTGGCAAAACACCGTCCCTCGGATAGGACATTAAATGGAGGTCCCGTGTGTAAGAAAGTCACAGCTTTTATGCACATAAAAGACCCTGCTTTAATCATTCATCGCAAAGCACAGGGTGCATATTCCAGTGAAGTGGTCCTGCCTCACATCTAACTGGACCCTATGGAAGACCAGCTCAGCATAGCTCAATATGGGCTATCCATCCCTCTTCTCCGATGGGGAAATGAAACAACCAGACAAACAAACAAACACAAAAAACAAACCAACAAACAAACTCAGATACACACATACATACAAACACACAAACAAACCAACAAACATTTCACAAACTTACATGCTCTGTTCCTCAAGTCCCACACCTTCAGCGTCCTGTCGTGGCTGCCGGAGACAAACTTGCTGGGGTCACTGAGGAACTTGGCGGCCAGCACCTTGTTACTGTGACCCGTTAATGTTTGCTGCAGTGGAACAAAGGGTGGTCAATATGATGAGAGATCTGCAGCTTCATCACACTGTTTTTAAGTCGCCTTCATAATACTTGCTTCATTTTCAGAGCTTGCTGTGCCAAGCACTGGACAATTTTACTTTATCTGAGAACTGACACAGACAGGTTTCATGCTCACAGAAGAACCTGATAGTGAACATATTTCATGACATAATTCAGAGACATTAATATATTTTCGCATTTCTCTTTCTTTTCCTTGCTCTTCCTCCTCATTAGTTTTGCTATCATCATTATTATAATTATCATAAACACTATCATTACACAATCTATTATGATTATATAATATCATCATCATAATCAACATTACTTTTATTATTATTACTAATACTGTTACAATAATTACGATCACGACAACTGTCATTATCAGTATTATCTTCTCGATGTTCTTGTTCCGTTACCCTCCTTTTCTTTGTAGAAAAGCAGCTTAACAGACTGATAACTTTTTTCTTTTTTTTGTCTCAGTTTTGCCTGCAGATCAGAGGTGGCCTTGAAGATTTGACATGTACGGTGTACCAAAATCTCTTCAAATTTCAAGTCAGCAAAGGGTGTAAATTGACAACCCACAGTCACCGTCCACTCTCAGTCAAAAGTTGTTTCCGCTATTAAAAGATCAGGCACCCTTACCCTTAATCTGTGGTCTCGCGTGCCCCAAACTCTGGTGGCGTAGTCGTTAGATGCCCCTAGAATCAGCTGTTCCTGGACATCAAAGTCTATACAGGTTACTGCCAGGTTGCTGCCGAAGAGGACTCCTCGGTTCTGACATGAATCTGCAGTTTTGTGCAAGAGCGAGCAAATCGAAGACGTTGAGTCCAGCAGTTTTCAATGAAGGTTTGATATTAAGCCAGGGGCATACATCTGAAAGAGCTTTGGAATTCAAGCTGCAATAAATGTAGTTACCACAGACACAACAATGCTTACAGCTGATTAGCTGCCACTTTGCTGCTGCCATAGAAAATGGGTAAGCTGCAAAGGTAGTTACAAAATAACTCTATAAACAGGGGCCCAGAAGTCCTCCCCAAAATATTAAGACACAAAGTATGTGCAAGGAAATTAGCTACAACTTGCCATGTTTTTTTCCCACATTATTCAAATGATTCCTAAAAACTTGACCCAATATTCGCTGTTGCATATGACTATAAAACTCAAAATGCAGCAGTGCCATTTTGTTTCCATAACAAGGAGTCAACAATGCTGTGTCCAAGTGCACTACAAATCGTACTTGATCATACATGAATTACAAAGAGTACTATATATCTATCTTAATCACAATTTCAATCAGTTTGGACCCACTGGACTTACATCTATGTTATATTTTTAAACAAATTTCTCCCCATAATGAAAGTATAGCCAAATCTCACATAAAAGATACATTTATAGAAGAGGTAGCAAAAATCCTGCAATCTCATAGGTCGAGAGCTGTGTGTTGACTGTTAATGGCCACACGCTGCCTCATAGAGGACAGCCACTGTAAACACGTTATCACACACTTGTAGCAAGAGTTTATGCTCTTGCACCAAAGGTTCGTGCACTCAGCAAGAGATGCCTACTGGCTAGCAAACCATACATCCAGTACTTTTTGCCATGCATCAAGTGATTACTGGATGCACAGTTTTGAAGTACAGGATGCATGATTTTCATCTATGGCAAGCCAAACGGAAATGCATCCAGTAAATCTGCCATCAGGTTACACGATAAAAAATTGATTTTTGGCACGAAAATTCATGTTTCCATGACAAATAATGCTATAACAGATGACACACATGTCTTTTAGTGCGTCAGTGGGAATATAGCGTGCATGCGGTAACTATGGAATTTAGCCTAGACGAAAACCCACTCGGCTTTGCCTCGTGGGTTAAGCCGTCCATAGTTACCGTATGCACATAATTCTGACTGATGCACTCAGACCTGTGCATTATTTGTATAATACCATATATTCCAGATGCTGCTGCCTTACTATTTAGGAACTCCCATAGCTTGAGATGTCTGTCTGATCCTCCGGTAGCGAAGAAAGTTCCTGATGGACAGAATTTGACTGTGTGTACCTCCCCATCATGTGCTTCCTAAAATGGAGGGGAAGGGTGGAGGATAAAAATCATGCACAATGTGCATGATTATCACTTTGAAACAGATCTCACATAACAAATGACCATTTCATGAAACATGGAATTAAACAATTAAAGATGAACTATCTTTTGTTGTTGCTGTTGTTGCATATGTTACTTTATGGCACGGAAGAAAGTTCTGGATTTTTTCTTTTTTTTAACCCTTTAAGAACCACAGTTCATTTTGAAGTGCACACACTGTATTTACCTAGATGCATTAACCACATTTCTATGCTGACTTCCAGATTCTGAATTAGGGGATGGGATGTTAGTATATGTTTACAACAAAATTTGTGTTCTCAAACAGATTCTGTCTCTTTAAGAAATCAGCCTAACAGAACATTTTGGTAGCAGAAGTTTCAAAAGGTTGCATTCTGGAGCACATACAATGAGACATCAAAATGATGTCTTCAAGTTTTACAGGCCTAGCACAGCAGATCACTTTACAGTTCCGGTGGATGCACTGATCACTTCACGGGACGATTGCTCACAGCTGTAAGTACTAAACCACATCTTTAACACACTGAGAAATAACTGTGACTGTAATAAAACAGATCCCACTGTAGGTATTAGAAAGTTCCTGATGGACAGAATTTGACTGTGTGTACCTCCCCATCATATGCTTCCCACTGTAGGTATTAGGAAAAACATTCTCTGTTTTTCAATAAACTGGGTAATCTTTTTTTTTTTTTTGGGGGGGGAGGGGGCTGTTAGATTGATGGTATTGTTTTAGTTGAGATGGGGATTGAGGTATTAACTCTTTTAAAGATAATTAGAAACCACTTATATGAAATATCAAAGAGCATACAATTCCATGAGGAACTAAAAGTTCATTTGATGAAAGTCCATTTTGAAATGGCTGAGATATCAACAACAAAAAAAACTTAGTAAAAAACAAGAGACCCGCGGGTCTAGCGCTCACCTGAGTATCGCAAGTTCACCTTTCACGCAGTCACTAATCTAAATTATTCACAGCTCTACTAAAATTTGACCAGGCATTCTCAAGTAGAAGATGAAAATGTACAATAAGGGCCCAAATTTTTTAAGATTCCTTAATTTGGGGGGATTGGGGGGCCCCCTGGGGCCCTCTGGGTGGGGCATGGTGCCCCTTTTGATAAATTGAGATCCTGACCCCCTAGGGATGCTACCTGCCAAGTTTGACGAAAATCCATCATGAGGTTTTCAGGAAGAAGGTGAAAATGTACAATTCAGGCCCCCATTTGGACCTTCCCAACCCCCCCCCCCCTGCCCCCAAGAGGGGCACCCCTGGATTTGCTATGAACAAACTTGAAACTACAGTCATTAATGTACTCACTCATAGTATTATCTTAGCTCTATAACTTCTGATTCTAGAGAAGATTTTTAAAGATTCCTTCATTTTGGGGGGTTTGGCCCCCCTGGGGCCCCTGGGTGGGGCATGGTGCCCATTTTAACAAATTGAGATCCTAACCCCCTAGGGATGCTACCTGTCAAGTTTGGTGAAAATTGGTCATGGGGTTCTCAAGAAGAAGATGAAAATGTATAATTTAGGCCCCATTAGGACCCCTCCCCACCTCCCTCCCCTGGGTCCCAAGGGGGGCACCCCTGATTCTGCCATGAACAAACTTGAAACTACAGTCATCAATGTACTAACTCATAGTATCAACTTAGCTCTATCACTTCTGGTTCTAGAGAAGAAGATTTTTACAGATTCCTTAATTTTTTTTTTTTTTTTTTGGGGGGGGGGGGTTTGGGCCCCCCTGGGGCCCCTGGGTGGGGCATGGTGCCCATTTTAACAAATTGAGATCCTAACCCCCTAGGGATGCTACCTGCCAAGTTTGGTGAAAATTGGTCATGGGGTTCTCAAGAAGAAGATGAATATGTATAATTTAGGCCCCATTAGGACCCCTCCCCACCCCCCTCCCCTGGGTCCCAAAGGGGGCACCCCTGATTCTGCCATGAACAAACTTGAAACTACAGTCATCAATGTACTAACTCATAGTATTAACTTAGCTCTATCACTTCTGGTTCTAGAGAAGAAGATTTTTACAGATTCCTTAATTTTGGGGGGTTTGGGCCCCCCTGGGGGCCCCCAGGATGGGGCATGGTGCCCATTTTTAAAAATTGAGTTCCTAACCCCCTAGGGATGCTACCTGCCAAGTTTGATGAAAATCGGTCTTGGGGTTTTCAAGAAGAAGATGAAAATGTAAAAAGTTTACGCACGACGGACGACGGACGCCGGACGAAGGGCGATCGCAATAGCTCACTTGAGCCTTTGGCTCAGGTGAGCTAACAAAACAAAAGGTGGGACCAACCTTTTTGTTAGGACCACTTTGTTTTTGGATATTTCAGCCATTTCAAAACCGACTTTCATCACATAAACTTTTAATTCCTTTTAGAATTGTATGCTCTTTATTGTTGTATTTAAGTGATTTCTAATTATCTCGCAAAAAGAGTTAATACCTCAATCCCCATCTCAACCAAAATTATACAATGCCTTTAAGACTCCAGCATGTAGTGGCAAGTGAGATACTCACAAACTGTGAGATGTTCTTGTCGGGTACACTCAAGACAAACGAGATGGGAGGAGGCAGACTGGCGATCCTCGGTAGAGTGGATGCGGATGTTGAGGTAGGTCTGGAAAAGGAGAAAAAACAATGAGCATCAAGAACCATCTCTTGGGAACTTTTGTTCCCTACCCCCCCCCCCTCCTTCCCCATCCCTTTGCAATTCTCAACATGTAGTAATCCAGAGTATTAAGACTTGATATATATGCAGTCTCTCACAAAATTGATGTCTTTTTGAGAGTAATCTTAGAATTACAGACAGCCAACTATTTTTGCTAAAAGGTTCAAGCTCATGAAAATGGACAAATTTTGGCGTCATCATATAATTACTGTCGTATAATATCCCAGTTTTTATTTCTTTTCTTTCTTTTTTTTTTTTGGGGGGGGGGGGGGGGGTAACAGTAGAGTCTCTGGTAACATTTTATTTGATAAGGCTGAATCCTCTGCACGGCATGCCCTGTTCATTCCCAGTCTGACAGATACCCAGTCTTTGAAATTATGCATGTCCCATCAGAAGACACACACACACACAAAAAAAAAACACATGGAACAACCCACTCAGTAGAGCTACCACCACAAGTGGAAAGGCATGTCAACAATACAAATTCACATGGATCCTACTTAAAACTGGGGTCTTCCCAACCTTATACAACTTGACAAAAATTACAGCATCATGCTCTAAGTGACTGTAGCTAATTCTTTGAACTGCCCTTTCATGTTATGGCTCTACTACTGTTTTGGCAACCTAAAGATTACATTGTGTAAGACTAATATCGCTATTCATTCATACTGTTGTGTTTCCAGTGATTGAGAAGCTAAATGTCTGTGTGTGCTATACCATGGTAACAATGACTATTACGTTACTATGGTTGCTGTTGTTCTTGGCTTTTTTTTTCTTAGTTTTGTTTTTGGATATTGGTTTTGTTGCGGGGGGAGAGGGGTGTACTAACAAGAACACACTACATTATATGCAGTAATCCAGAAGAGCAATCAATTCAGACTTTAGCGGGTTAGTCGAGTAGGTATACTTTGTATATTAGTTGATTCTTTGACAACCTTTTACTAGTCAACATCATTAGAAGAAATAAGAATCCAGTTCAGGGCCCCATTTCATAAAACTTGTTAATAGTGACAAGTTGTCATAGTTGTGACAAGCTACTGAAATCCTTGAATCTGATTGGCTGAGAGCAAATTTGTCATAGATATGTGGCAGTTGTCACTGATAACAAGTTTTATGAAACGGGGCCCAGAACACTTAAATATTGGGTATAGACTTATAACATTAAGCCCATATCGGATATACCTGTGGGACGTTACATGTCAATTAGTATGTCCATGTTGCAAAAATTGCTCCTTACTATATACACTGTAAATATATTTAGCGGGTTTGCGTTTACTCAAAAAGCTGCATCACTTTGGTGATCCCTCGCATTTATCCCCAAGTTGAATTATCCTTCGGGTTTATGCCAGGTTCAAGTGTGTACAATGTACGTGTGTGTCACACACAAACACACTGCTATAGCTTTTGACCATTCGAGCATTGAGAATTTAGGGTTTCTGGGACGAACACTGAACTAGGGCTTTCTACAGCTCAGTCGGTAGAGCACCGGGCTAGCAATCCGGAGGTCTCGGGTTCGGATCCCGATGGAATCCCATTTTCTTTGCTCAATTTTTCACTAATAAATATATTTGTGTACAATTACAAACTGTCAGTCAACAGTGGCTTGCATTTCTTTATGAATCTTGCAAAGAAACTGATGTTGCAATTGCTTCATGCTTCTTTTTTGGTTCAGCTAGAAACCGAATAAAGTTTGGAAATAATGAAATATAAGAAAAATAGAAAACAATAAAAATAAGAAATATGAATACAAAATATAAAAACATAAAGTGACAATTTTTTTGCAAGAGGGAAAATTGAATTTTTATAAGAGAAATGATTTGGATAATTGTTTTGTACTTCCTCATGGTATAAAGACTTACTGAGCAAAACCTAGAAAACAACAGATATATTCAAAATCTAAATAAAAAACAATAGAAATGAAAGCATTGTATATAACAGAAGAATAAAAGTCATCTTTTGCACTTCTTTCGGAGGAAAATGAATCTTTTTCAATGTAAGCAGGTAATGGAGATTTGTTTGGTTTTTCTCTCATTTCTAACAGGTAGCATTAATCATTGGACTTTGCTTTTTTGCACTTCAAATTGCATATACATTAAGGCACATTCTTAAACTAGAAATGTCGCTATGGCGACTGATGCCTCCGCCATAGTGCATCATTCTCCCAATAGGTGTACAGTACAATGTCTTCACAATGTGTGATGACAGTTTCACATAACTGGCAGAAATATCTTGAATGTTCACTTTCCACGAACTGGGTTTGCTATAATTGTCTATTAAAGAGTGCAGGTACGCATATTTGGGGAATTGAAAATTTTTACTTGACTTCTGACCGATCTTATTATAAGTTTATGCATTGAGTATAATTTTCAAGGTATGAAGAAAGAGTGTAATTACAGTACAAAATATATCTTTTTTTTTTTGCATTTAAACCTGACCTTTGACCCTTAACGTTTGACCTTTGACCTTCTGGCTGAAAATTTCCAAGAGAATCTCCATTAAGTAATACATGTACATATATCAAATTTTAAAACTAATAATGCAATCATTGCATATACTAGTATATGAGGGAAATAGTAACATTTTGAGGAGTTGACCTTGACCTTTGACCCCCTGACTATTGACCCATGACCCCTAAATTCCCTATATAATCCCTGCCAGTCAGTACATGCATATGTACCAAGTTCCATGAAGATACATTGAACTATTTGCGAGAAAAGTGATATTGCAACATTTTCACCTAACCTTTGACCTTTGACCTTATGACATGAAACTCTCTCTGGATAATCTTTACGCAGTAGTACATGTCTACACAAAGTTTCAAGAAAATAACTGCGGGCATTGCACAGATATGGGGGAAATAGCAACATTTTTTGCATTTGACCTTGACCTTTTGACCTTTGACCTCTTGCCAATGTCACTAAAATCTACTCAACTAATTGTCCCATCATACATCATCCTTGGACCAAGTTTGGTGAAAGCTGCTTCATCCAGTTTTGAGTTATCACGTAAACAGATAAATTTTAGGATTTGACCTTGATCTTTGACCTTTGACCTCTGTCCAATTTCACTGAAAAACTAATCAAGTAATTGTCCCATCATACATCATCCTCCAAGAAAGTTTGGTGAAATTTGCTCCATCTAGTCTTGAGTTATCGCGTAAACGGATACAATTTCATGATTTGACCTTGACCTTTGACCTTTGACCTTTAGCCGATTTCACCCAAAATCTAATCAAAACATTGCCCCATCATACTTCATACTTGGACCAAGTTTGGTAAAATTCCAGTAAATATTACTCAAGTTATCGCGTAAACGAAAGCGGACGGACGTACGGACGGACGGACGGACGGACGGACGGACAACCCGAAAACATAATGCCTCCGGCACCACTTCGTGGCGGAGGCATAAAAATTATCAAAATTTGCACGAATTTGCACAAATTATACTTTTAGTCTCACAATATCAGGGGCAATAGAACATGGCAGAGCGTAATAGTAGTGCTAATGGGTTCTGCAAAATTATGATTATGCTAATATTTTGCATATTTTATATTTATATATACTACAGTACACTGTAGATACATTATGAACAGTATGTGATAAGTCCCGGTAGTTAATTTGCATATCAACAGTTTATGCAAATTTGCTGTACACATGAACATACATAAGAATTGATTAATTTCTTATTTAGGAAACATTATTCTTCATTATTACAGTTTCTATACATTTTTATACATATGTACTTGTTTCGGTCAAAAAATATGGACATATCTCAAATACGAACATACAGTTTGCATAATTAATTGCCAAATTATTTACAAAATTTGCTTATTTGATTACAATAGATAATGCCACCAGATCTGACACAAGAAGATCTATCAGAATGCAAATTTTAAAGTTCATTGGACTTTGCATTTCCGAGATCAAGATTGGGACCTCCTCGGCTCAAAATAGCCCATTATGGCTAGGGTTAAAATTAAGGTATTAGTTTTTAGGTGATTCCACAACCATGGCACCCTGAATTCCTTGAAATTTATAGGAGAAGAAACCAACTCCGCAAAACTTCAAATTTGTTATTAGCATTACCTACACCAGTTACTGCAAACTAAGCATTCTAAAAGTGATGATTACACCATGTCCAGTAGAATAAAGATCTACAAAATAGATACCAATGGAAGTAATTTCCAAGAAGTCCAAAATGTTCTTGACAGGGTGACAATTACTGCTCGCACCCAAATGAAAGAAATTCTCATAATGCTTCAAAATACTGTTAGGGATAAAGTCTGCACTGCCATATAACACAAGTTGCTTGAATCGCATTATATCTACTGATAAAATAGATACATTATACAGTATCTAGAGTCAGGCATGTGTTATCGTACAGTGCAGAAATTTGCATTGCATCATGGGTGTCATCTTATAGGTGATAATAGAGTGGGCACGTGCTTGCGTTTACAGTTTGCCTTCAGTGCAGCGCATGTGTGGCTTTGAACAACGAAACAACCATGAGGTGCATTGGTAACAGACAGTCCTCTCTCAAAATGCACATTCACATTTCTCAAAGTGATAATAATACAATTCCATCTTTAATGAGACACATGAAATACAAAAAAAAAAAAAAACAACAAAACCCAAAAAACATCTGATTGCAACTGTAGGGATATATTTTAAAAGTCAAGAAATACAAAGATGAATTAAAAAAACAGTTTCACTTTCCCTTGCAAGACCAGGACAAGTTTTGTGCACATTAGCTCCGATATATTCTGAGGTCAATAAGCACTAAACAAAAGAGCGTTCCATGGGGCTTGGGAGGGCAGGCAAATGCAGGGGTCCATTTCATGAAAGTCTTACGAGAGACTTTTTGCTCATAAGACACATTTATGAACGACTTCATAAAATGGATTTGAAAGTCTCTCATAGCTACATACAAGTATGAGCAACTTTGGCCATTCTGAGATTCATGTAAAGACTTTTACATGATGACCCTCGGCAGTGACACTGAAAAGAGAGTACTAGCAATAGTTAGGTTCACATGCTGTTCCTACACTTATGAAGTTTAGGTCGAAAACTTAACTCTCGATGATTAGCTCGTAGTTTAGCACCGTGTGGACGCAATCAAAAGTTAGCAATCTTAAAGTTTAGTCGATGATTAGAGCCACGAGACATCTTAGGGTTTACGCTCTCTCCACGAGCCACGGGGGTCCCCACTCGTAGTTTTGCTCCATGTGGACACAATAATCAACGAGCTGGTGAGTTAGCGTGAACCTCGCGTCTTGTTCGCTGCGCTATTTTGTATGGGCACAAGGTCATCTAGCAAAGACTCTGCACTTCCGTTGTAAACACTGAGTGGGGCTCGCTGCAAGTTGTAACTTAAAGTTTACAAGTAGGTGCGCACGTGAACCCGCGGCGTGAATTCACAAGTGGAGCGAATCATCGACAGTTAAGTTTTCGACCTAAACTTTAAGTTTGGCAACTGTGTGTGAACGTAACTATTGTGAAAACTATGAGTTACCGCACTTTGCATATACAAGAGTATGTGGAATCATGTCAAAGGGGACACAGCAACAAACATCAGGATTAATAAATCATGTTATTGCGTACACGTCAAACATGATCAAACGGAATAACTGCCAGGAGTACATGTATACAGTGCTTTGCAGCGTGCGTATGTGTGCGGTAGGGGTTAGATGTGAATAATAATAGAGAGGTAGCTAGGGATATATGTGTGCGTGCACATTAGCAAGGTGCTGAATATATGTGGAAAGAGCCAAGGATAACGCAATACACAGATAAGCTAAAATCATGATTATGATACTAAACTACTGATACACAATAAAGAGTTGAGTTCAAATCAGTGGATTCTGGTGTCCATTTGTTGTTACTGCAACTGATTGACAAACTAACCTACATTGACGTAAATAAGCACTGATTATTCAGTGTTTTTAGCAATTATTCTAATACTGTGATTTAAAAAAAAAAAATCATGGGGATACATACTCTGGTTGGATTCAAAACAACAATCTCCTGATTACCGTGTCCAACCGGAGTACATATCAAATGCCCACGATTTTTTATCATGGCTACTACTAAAAACACTGAATAAATTGGTGCTTATTTAGCGGGGATGGCTAGTAACTGATAAGTGGGAATCCGTGGGAATGCTGGAGGATGATTGTTCTAATCTTTGTGGGATTCATTTAAGAGTACATTATATATCTACTGTTGTGTGAAAATTATTTGCTTCAGAATGGTCTCATATTCAAGTAATTGTGCAGTTTTAATGTTTCCAGGTTAGCATGCCTGTACAGTGACAGGGCATTAAACTGCACATTACTTGAATATGAGACCGTTCTGCAGCAAATAATTTTCACACAAAAATAGATATATAATGTACTCTTAAATGAATCCCACAAGAATTGGAACAATCATCCCCCAGCAGCCCCACTGATTCCCACAGATCAGTTACTAGCCACCCCCTTTAATGTTGATGAAGGGCAATTTGTTAATCAGTTGCAAAGTGTTGAGTGTTTTGCAAGGTCCCGATACAACGGTGCAGTGTGTCCACACAAACACCGTGAATGTTTCGTGAAAGTTTTTCTTTTGTACCTTGTGGGTGAGGACGAGGTGGGGCTTTTTGAAGTTACTGGACTGTTTCTAAAGAAGAATGAGCTAAAACTACGAGAGCAAACATATAAAAACAGATATAAATACAGTGTACATGAATATACATTCAAATCAAAATCTAATATCACATACTACGATGTCTTACTTTTCCTCTCATTCCAAGGTGTAATTCCTAATTTCAAATTACATTGATTTACAACTTCATGGTGCAATGATTATTATCAGTTTTCTATCAGTTTTCTATCATTGCAATATTAAAATTGCATCCATATCCATTTGTGTAACTGGAATTCTATTATTACAATGCACCACGGAGGAATATGATTTATAACTTACAAAAGTAATCTATAAGTTACGCTATGTACATGTTACGGTATAACTGTTTTATCTGTAATTCCAACAAAAAAAAAACAAAAACAAAACAAAACAGCAAAACAGAACAAACACTGACACATGGTAAGATGCATTACCACTGACACACAGGTACAAATGTGACGGTTTTTAAGGGTCCCACATACTAACTTCCGTGTTACTTGAGTCATAATACAATCATTTCTTTGAGATCCATGAATCTTGAGCTAGACAAAATAAGCAATTTTCGGGCAGAGTGACCAAGAATTACTTTCGACTCTGTTCCGTAACCCCAGTCAAGTTGGAAGATTATGAAATTACATTCTTTGGTACTCCACACCAACAGGGGAAAAAAAAATGATTTCCTTTTTACACGTCATTCCGCGAGCAAGCTTCAACTTTGTTCTTCTTGCATCCCAAATCAATGTGAAGTATCATGTACCGTACCTCAGTACCATGATAAAGACCACAGAGCAGGTGGTCATGGCTATCTTTTGATTTCTATTCTAATTTTGCTCACTGCCTCCCTGATATGTTGCTTTTGATTCACTGAATGTATGCAGACATTTTTGTTTCATATTCCCAGGGATAAGTCCTCAATAAACCCGCTGAGGACAAGTCTTGAGTATACTCAGCAGGGGTCGCACTTAACTTTTTTTTTAACTAGCCAGGCGGACTACTTAGAATCAATTTTGACACTGAAGCAATATTTTGGCTAGCCAGACGGACTAGTTACTTCAGAATTTTGTGATTTTTAGCTAGTCCGACATGATTTTGGGTGGCCAATGGCCAGCGGACCATCGCCAATTTCGAACCCTGCTCAGGCAGGAGTCTATGGGAAATGCGTGTTGTAACAAAACCAGTCCGTCCTCAACAGGTTAAAGAGACAAGTCAACGAGGTCTCTGATTGATCATGGAAAACAGGTCTTGCTAGAAATTCACAAGGTATCTTTTGAAATACCAATAAAACTATCGGTAAATTAATTTGATGCCCAGCACACAGACACACTAAGCACTGACACATATCTTGCATTAGATCATAGTTCCCTACCCATTCACACAGCTAAACTTTCAACGGGAGTGTACTGCAGTGATTTCAAAGGCTTTTCTTCAATGAAACTCGCCACATAATGATATCAAACAAATGTGACAGGCTGACAATGAGTTCTGTGTATGGAGAATCAATTCTCTGTGATTTGATCATACATAGAAGCTGTTTCAAAGCCATACTTCATCACGAGAAAAGGTCAAAAGTGAGGCCAACACCTGCACTTTCTACATTTTCAACATGTCAAGTTTCTAAATGCAGGAAAATCAAATAAACTGCTCCCTAATCCATCTAAGCTTCCAGTATGTGGACTATTACGAGGAGTTAGACATGTAATGCAATCTTTTCCTGCTAAAATTCCCATGCAAGGCTAATCAGTTAAGGCATTACAAAACAACCCATTCTGAAAAACAACATATTACAATGACACACAATTAATTGCCAAAATGACACATTAAGAAAGTTAGATATATCTTTAACATCTCAACATCCATGCATACCTAACCCTAACCTTATCTTAATCACAAAGGTGTACACACTAACAATGCAACACATTCTAGGATCCTTGTACTTATTGGTAAAAACAATATTTGCGACAAGATATTCACTTCAAATTTTACAGACAAGATATCACAAAAGCCAATGCTGAGCTGGGGAAGGGGATTAAAGATGTAAGGTTGGCAAGGGGGAGGGGTTGGCAAGGGGGAGGGGTGGGCAAGGGAAGGGGAGGGGGCAAGGTGTAAAGGGATAATATTTTGTGGTTCGTGTTATCTTGTAACTCGTGGGGTAACATGGTGGAAATTAAACCCAAGTGGTTGGCAGCTTACCTTGCTCTCTTCTCGGCACTGCTGTAAGGGAGAGAGGGGGAGAATTAGACGTGTATGTGAAAAAGCATGCAAACTGCCATGGTTAGGAACTCATCTTTAGAAAACAAAGAAAACAAAAATCAAAGATGGGGAATTATACGTGTTGAATGCTGACATGAAAGGAATTTCAATGAGAATGTAGGCTGGGCTCATCAGAAATACATAATCTGCCGTGGAAATTGGGGCCCACAAGCTGTGTTCACGTATTCCAGATATTTACACACAGAAAACTTTTAATACTGAAGTTTCTTCTTAATTCAAGTGTACGTGAGTATTGTACGTGTGCATGTGTTGTGTGTGCCCATGTGTATGGCATAATGCCCTTAAAATACATGTACTTTATAGACACAGTCCAAAGAATACCCTAGCAAATGCTGCTAAGGTCCACCAATGTTTGAAATCTCCCTTTTTATCATAATGAATCCCTGCGTGTTAAAATTATATGACTTTCATATTAAGATAGGCCTAGGTGCTTTTTGCGAGAAAAAAAGAACAATAATAATGATACTAATAATAACAAACAAAAAATAACCTCTATACAGATTAGGAAAACACATAGATTATAATAAAATACCCTATATTAGAGCAAATATTGTTTAATCTTCTTCAGTAATTACCGATTCACAAAAAAGCAATATACTTCTGCATGTATACAGTAGTTTGAACACCTAGCATTTATATATTAGACATGAGAGCATATTATTATACAAAAATGGATGCCCGCTTTGTCCATAAGGGCATAGTGGTCATTTGACCATTCCCTTTGAGTGGCTTTTGAAAATTTCAAACACTGAGAGATATGTCAGTCATCTGTCAACAGAGTACTGCATTACAGTACAAGCTACTAGTATTTTACTGGCTTATTTTTTTTTTTGGGGGGGGGGGGGTGGGGGAGGGAGAGATTGGTAATACTACCATTAAATCGCAAGTGTTTCTGAAAACTTGAACAATTTACTTTACTTGGAAAATTCTGCCTCATGTTGCCCAGAGGTAAATTTGCCTTTAATTTGGTACAATTCAATTAAGTTTGATGTACTTGGAAGATCAAAGTGCAAATTGCCAACTCCACTAGTCAACATTGAAAAAGTGTCATCAACTTTTGCTGGCTCTTTGTCAAGTGCATCCTGCATTCCCTGTAACAAAAGAATTTAAAGGAATTAATCAATCATGTATTTGAAGTGGACATTTGTATGGTTCCTTAAAAAAATTACAGCCAAAAATATGTGAGGGCATGAATGCATTTGAAAGATGACAGTAATCATATGTGATAGTGCAGTTTAGTGTGAGAAGTTTCAGCAAGGATTTTTTTTTTTTTTTTTAAGAGAAAACAATAAAGACATTGAATGTGTGGAATGCAAGACATGCTTGTCATTTTAGGTTGTTCTTGTTTATTGCAGGTTGCTACATGCAATGAAAATGCAAATCTCTTGAAATGCATGCCCTACGTAAAGAATATATTTGGTCTCACTTTGTGTGTCATCTTTTCATCCACTTATTTACTTATTTATGTCTGTATATATCTAGCAATGGTAATGGTAATGATGATGATTATGATAATAATAACAATAGTTATAATAGGTATAATAATTATAATAATAATTAAAAAAAATAATAATGATAATACAATTGTAATGATACCCTATGATATCAAAACTGACCTATATAGTGAAAGGGCAAAAATATAATTCTTAGATTGATTTGGTTGCAGAAAATGAACAGGGCCTGCACTAAACAGTTGTAGGCACATTGGAAGGTGAGTGAATACACAATTCTGTCTTAACCAGCCAGTTATGGGTTAGACAATAGCTAATGGTGAGTTTCCTCTTTTAAGGCGCCTTTGAATATTTGTACAGATAAATGGCGCTATATAACTGCTATTTCATCATCACCATCTGTTTCATCATCATCATCATCATCATCATCATCGCCATCGTCACAATCGTCACCATCATCACCATCATCACCATCATCATCATCACCATCATCATCATCAGCTATCTCTAAAGTGAAAAGAGAAGCAAGTAAACGAAAAAAAAAGACAGACAATAGGAGAGAAAGTGACAGAAATGATGAGGAGAGAGAGAGGAAGATCCAGAGTGAGCAGAGATTGGAGCAAAATTTCTAAAAAACCAGAAATTTTCGTGCGCATGAAACCACAAATTTCACAATGAGCCGAGATTCACAGAAGCAAAATGCTTGCAAACTATTTTTTTTTTTTCTGTAATATGCCTTGAATGCTAGTCCCAAATCAACAGAAGATTCATGCCACTGAAAAGGCCGTCGGCTCCATTTCGCAAGAGTTTCATGCCGCAAACATTTCTGTTTTTTGCGGTATCTTCATCCTGGCAGCTAGCTACCTGGTCTGTGGTATATTGATGGGTTCCGAGGCCGCGTCTTCGAGGGCGGTCTTCACCTTCTGGTTCAGTACCTCCTGGATGATGGCATTGGTGCTGTTGATGCGGTCCGCGTCGCGCCCCTTCTCCTCCATTAACCGCGTGATCAGCTCCGAGTTCTCCACCTTCAGCTTGTAGAGCGCCTCGTCATTCTTGCTGCACAGCAGCGTCATGTTCTGGAGCTCGTCTCGCAGGTCCTGTCCGACAAATTTGCGTCACAACGAAAATTCACAGCGAAACTTCACCCCGTGCTCAAGTCAACTTCAATAAGAAATATCACTGAAGGCGATAAATACTCTGCCTAACACCTCAGCACTAGCGCACTGCTGAGAACATCAAAGAACTAAAGGAGTCAGCTCAACCTACAATATCTTTGCATGATTTTTATAAAAAGTATGCTTTTAATATGGCAATACATTGTTTGACATTGAAGAAAGATGTGCCTTGCATATCTAAAAATTATACAAGTCACATCAGCCAAATCTCAAGTCAAATGCTCAAAACCTGCGTCAGCTCTATCCACAATATTTTTGTTTCAATTTTATTAACAAATGCTGCTACCTTTGCAATATATATTGCCCAACATAGATACAAAATATGGCTAGAACAGCAACTGTGAACACGTGCATCAACTTTACAATCAATTGCTTAAATTTTTTTAAAGTAGTTTGATCTGCAACACTTGCAACAGACTAACAAACCACACACTGATTCTTTCTTCTTCTTTTTTAACTCAATATGGTCACAAAGACTGATGAGTCTTTTTGTTTTGTTTTTTGTTTTCCTGTTTTGCTTTTTTTTTAATGCTTGTGACTGATTTATCTTCGTGCATACCTCGTTTGTTTTCCTCAGCTCTAACACAGCTGTCTCCAGATTCCTGATTTCGTCCTCGTACGCCCCTACTCTGATTAATGCTTCATTTAAGCTGAAAAGGAGGGGGAAAAAACAACGTAAACATGCACACACAATGAACAGAAGGAAATAAAACTGATGTTGGTTACACGCATAGAAGCATCAAACAATAATGCCAAGTCTAATGGCATGTCAGCAACATCTATCAGTTTCTATGGCCAGGCACTTCAGAGGCAGCAGAGTGAAAAACATGATCAGATTTTTTTCTCTCCTTATTTCTATGCTTAAAGGGGATATCCCCCCCCCCCCAAAAAAAAAAAGAGAGAAAATAATAACAATAACATGTGGATTCAGGGATTGCACAAAATATCAGAGACACATTTAAGGAAGGTTATTGAAATTACATTTCACAAAAATTCATCTTTTAGGACAATAAGAGCACTTGACCCAGAAATTCTAGCTCCTTCAAGAAGGCATGGAGTTATGGAGAGTACTGTTTGCATATGAAACATACCTCAGTTACAGGTCAAGGAAATAAGTACTCTTCAAAGGAAATAAGGATTTTCGATGTTTCTTTAATATTTTTCTATATCATTTTATACATATAATGTATTTTCTGTTGCATCATCTGAATATCATTCTACTACTATAACATCACAAATCATTAAATTCATTCTAGAGAAGGCAGCATGTGGAACTAAACAAAATTTTCTAAAAAATGTGCAACTTTTAAAGGGATTATCTGATTTTCCTCAAAGCCTCCCTAACCTCTAATTCACTGGATCCATCATAAATGCTATTTGAACTTCCTCTTTAAGCAACACTAACCCCCCCCCCCCCCCAGCCTCTCTATACCCCCTCCACAGACACCCTAACCCCAACCTGTTGGTCCGTTTTCAACTTACCTCTCTTCACATTTGGATAGTTCGGTTTCTTTAATCTTGAGTTGATTGGTTAGATCCATTAGCTGCTGAACATTCTGCAGTGAGGAATAATGATAACAATAATGAAAAAGAAATTACAGGGTGATCCTCAACAGTGTACAGACATAGGTGTAAGCAATCAGAAAAAACAACAACAAAACAAACAAAATAAACACACTGTTGATAAACTGTAATAAAATTACGTCAAATTTTACACACTGTACATATGTTTTGCTAGAGTTTGTTACACTAGCACACAAAAAAGATCACTAATTGACTGTAATCTTTACTCTTTGCCTTTCACCATAACATGAAAACACTGGCAATTAGCAAAACAAAACAAAACTCATCTTGAAAGGGTTTCACATTCACACATTTCCTATTTGAATCCTTTTTGATAAAATCACTCTGTTGACCTGACTTCGAGTGAAAGAGCTTGTTGAACAGAAAATAAAACAAGCAGCTACAGATTTGCAGTCTCTTAATTTTTTTTCTGTCACTTTCATGTTTACCTATAATGTATTACACCAGACATACATTCAATATCGTCGGGTGAGAATGATAAGGGCATTAAGGTGCCTTGAACACTGTTACTTTAGTGGCAACTTCAGACCTTATCATTCTCAACTGACGATACGAAGGGTTTCATCACAACATGTGTTAACTCCATTCTAGTGAATTTGAGATATTTGCAATTAAACCTGCCAAAAACAAAGAAAATATTAAGAAATTGAAGGATATTCTTATCATACCTTCACGAATGTGCCTTGATGTATTTGAAATGCAAAAAGTGAGGTATCACTAAAAATTGCACTTGACCCATTTTGCAATTAAACTCTTCATTAGTATCCATATACTTTGTACAGTGTGCCCCTTCCCCCCCCCCCCCCAAAAAAAAAAAATACAATTGGATTTCCGCATTGATAATTTTCAAAATGATTGAACAATCTGAATGCTACTTCAGGGAATGAAACTAAAGCTTCTTACCTACATTTTGCAGACAACCCCATTCAATTTGGTTAAAGGGACTGTACAGTACTGGTTGAGGTGATGATTCAGCTTTATAACATTCCTAAATGAGTTTATGAGAAACCTCATATGAAATATGAAAGAGCATATTTTAAGAAGGATTCAGTGTTTATTTGACATAAATTGATTTTCAAATGGCTGTGATATCAAAAAAGTGATAATGATAAAAGGCGACAGGCCACACCTTTTATTAGGATGCTACTCTTTGTTTCACATTGTTTTTGGATATCTCAGCCATTTCAAAACCGATTTTCATCAAAAAAACTTTTGATACCTCTTAGAATTGCATACTCTTTGTCATCTCATAGAGTGGTTTCTGAATACCTCGCAAAACGTTAAAAGCTAAATCCTCACCTCAACAAGAACTGTACAGTCCCTTTTAGTGGTCACAGAAATATGTGCGTCGTTGTAATGCATGTCATGGGTCCGTTTCTTCCAAGTTCAGCACTTGGATGCTCTTGGATGCTCAAATTTTGGAGGGAAGGGATTCCTGACAAGCTCTACAGAGATCTTCATTTCTCTGAAGCAAACTGGATTTAACTGGATTTAACTGGATTTAACTGGATTGAATACATTTTAAAATTGCATCTGGACTGATTCATTATTTTTTAAAGGTATCATTGCAGAAAGTCCAATTGTTGTTGTTGTTGGTTGTTTTTTTTTTTTTTTTTGGGGGGGGGGGGCAGAGGGACATACATTCACACACAAACTACGTCAACTTTACACTTTACACTACTTTGCATTTGCGCATCAATCAAGGATTTGTGATGCATACCGAGTAATCTGGTCTTCTGTAGGACAGAACAGGAAATCATTACAGATTACTTGCACAGTCACTCTCAAGTCTAGAATGGTAGTTCTGCTGGACTCGCATATATACGCACAACAGTAATTATCCACAACACAAAGTCATGATTAAAAATCAACTGATTAAATGATTTTCCCTTCCTGTTTTGTGGTTCCCACTCGACGAGACCGAGAGCCGGTAGAATGCAAACATTCTAAGTGGTCTCGTTGGCCAGTGGGATTCCCAAAAACTGTTTTTATTTTTTTTTCACTGTACAGGTTCTCAAATGCCTAGGAAACACAAACATGAAGTGTTTCGAATCTAAGGATGGCAGATGGCAATTACTCCAGGGTCCTAAGTATATTGCATTGTCTTCACTTCTGAGTTCCCAAAACCTACTAGTTTAGGATTCTAAAAGAAAAGCAAATATTGACGAGCAATTCAACTTCTGCGCAGTCAATTTTGATGCCTCCACATTTCATGCAATCATTGCATTCATGCCATAGTAAATCAAATCAAATGGCCCTTCATTCACATTTGATGCATCACGCATTACCCCGGGGTATACCCTGGGGTACCACGTTGTGTAGCGCCACCTCACGTCCACTCGCAGACAGCCGCAGAGAAATGCATGCACTGTAAGTGCGTCTACAGTCATTCCCATGCCACTGCAGGTGATACTATGCATGCATGGTATGCTGTGCTAGCAGAATAGCGTGTGCTTCAGCGCAGTGCAGTGGCTAGCGTGCGCCAACTCCAGCACCAAAATAATTTCCCACTTTTTGGCACCAAGGGTACAACCTTTAAAAAAATTAAAAAAATAATTCAACAAAATGGCTGATTTTTACTTGGTACCCCGAGATACCATTTATGTCATCATTTTTAGGAATTCACTGATCTTGACCAAGTATTGACCTTCACAGGACATATTTTCCATTTTACTTCTGTGCATTATACCAAATAAAATTATCATTTGATCTACTTCATGGAATTTATGGCTAAAAGATGGCATTACAACTTTTATTTTGGTTGCCTTTGACATTTCAAGCCCATTTTTTTTTCCAAAAAACTACTTGCTTTAATTATTTTCAATCTTCTCACCAGATATTGTAACTAGACATTCCTAAAATAAAGGCATTTTAACCAAAGTTCACTTTTGACCTTGTCAGAAGTCTATTTTGACATTGAAGTTGACTTTTGACCTTTACCTTTGAACTCTCATCAAGGTCACATTTATGCAATTAATTGTCAATTTTCTTCTACCCTGTCTACTAATGTACATCACTCTACTGGACATTAATGGAAGGAGCTCTGGTCGGAAATTACATTCTTTTTCCTTTTTTTTTTCCCCCAAAAGTACCTTGACCTATGATCCTAAACTTTCACCTTTTGAGAGGTGGGCTGTAAAAAACACACAACAACAAATGAATGGAATCATTAAGGCCTATGATTTTTGTGAGTTGGAAAAAGGGTAATTCAAGCCCTGTTTATACTGCAGTCCTCCTGTGTTTACCCTGTGTTCCTCCCAAACGATCATCCAGCATAGATGCTTGGTAGCATTCCTTACCAAAACACGAGGTAAGGACTGGTGCAAGGTATGGTTTATATAAAATACGCAAATGAACATCTTGTGTCTTGAGAGCGAAATGTATCCATATTAAAGGACACGTTCACCTTCATTAACATAAGGATTGAGGGAATGCAGCAATATTAGTAGAACACATCAGTGAAAGTTTGAGGAAAATTGGACAATCGGTGCAAAAGTTATGAATTTTTAAAACTTTTGTGTTGGAACCGCTGCATGAGGAGACTACTAAGGCTCGTGATGTCATATGAGTACAAAAGTATAAAGAAAATATAAAGAAAATTCAACATATTTTCACTTTTTTCGCATAATAAAAGAGCACTTGACTTGCCTCTTTCTAAAGGCAATGGGAATAAATTACCCATAACATATGTCAGTAACGAGTCAAGGGAATGTGTACTTTTTTCAAAAGATGAAATTTTGTGAAATTCTCTAAGTTATATTTTCCTTATATTGTTGTACGCATGTGACATCATACACTGCAGTAGTCTTCTCATCCAGCGGTGACTGCACAAAAACTTCAAAAAATTCATAACTTTTGAACAGATTGTCTGATTTTCCTCAAACTTTCAATAATGTGTTCTACTAATATCGCTACATTCTCTCAAACCTTATGTTAATGAAGGTGAACTTGTCCTTTAAGGAAACTGTCCAATATGTCACTACACATTTCTATGGTCATGAACTCACTCCCTTTAGATTTCGCTAAGGATATCATACATCACTTCAATACTGCATGCTTGGATTGCTGCCAATTTCAAAATGGATTTTCAGTTGACTCATGCGTACCACCGTGTTCTGCTGCAGAGCCTTGTAAATGTACAGGTAAACAAGGTACATAGTACGTGTATGCAATGATGTAACTGTTAGGAGGGTACGTTTTCTGGGGGGAAAAAAGCCATCATATTAAACTTCAATATCCTGTTAGAATCATTCATTACTACTTGCCCTAAAGGGCATTTTAAAAAGGTAGAATGTAATAACTACGAGATCAACAAGAACGTGAGTGCATGTGAGTAGTTGGGCATGCGGTCATTAGCAAGACTTCTGGTTTGCATGCTGCGACCGTTTACGCCGACAGGAACTTGGCACAACATCAAGAGGTTCTCCTAATTATGTTAATGTTTACACCATGTAACATGATTTGTACCTAATGTTTGTGCTTTACAAATCTCATGATCTTTCATTCTTACAGGGGAAGGGGGTTTTTATGGGAAAACCCCCTGGAGTTGATTTCATGTTCATGCTGCATTTTTGCTCAGTGTACATGGGGTACTTGACAGTTTACAAACTGATGAAAATTACATTACAAGGCAAATGCCAAGCGATGTCTGGCCCACATACATCACAATTTGTAGTGTTTTTAAATGTAAGTTCATTGACATTTTGACCTATGACCTTGCCCGATTTCACCAATATTCCAACTTGACTGGCATCTTCAGGTGATGTACCTGGGGTGTGAGCTTTGTGGTCAAACCTCAAAACTGTGGAAAGTTATTGAATGCACACGATATATGGTGCTTATCAAGGAAAGTTCATTGACATTTTGACCTTTGACCTTGTCAGAATTCGCCAATATTTGGACTTGAGCGGCACCTGCACGTGATGTATCAGTGGTGGGAACTTGATGGTCATAACTTAAAGTTATGGAAAGTTAATGAGAGTACACCATAATATCATGTGTACAGTGCTCATCGGGTAAAGTTCATTGACCATTCGACCTTTAAACTCAATGGACTCCACCCATATTTCAACTTGACTAGCATCTTTTGGTTTTCTACCTATGGTATGAGTTTGGTGGTCATAGTTCAAAGCGGTGGAAAGTTATTGAGAGTACATCACAATACAGGGAGTACAGTGCTTATCAGGTCAAGTTCATTGACATGTTGACCTTTGACCTTGTCAGACATCACCCATGTTCACACTTGACTGGCATTTATAGGTTATATATCTGTAGTATGAGTTTGGTGGTCATAGCTTAAAGCTGTGGAAAGTTAGAGAAAGTATACATAATTGTTGACAACGTCATCATCGATGACTGAAAAAAGCATGCCTATGTTAGACAATTACATCACACATACAAACATGAAAAATACCTATACATCTATGTACACATATAAGGTGTATAAATAATACACATATAGAACATCATCTCTATTTTGCCTGCTGAGAACCAGAAGGGCTTTATCGCAGTTTTGGAGGGTATTGAGTTACTGGTATCATGTTGTAGAGTTCAATCTCCTCTACATTATGGTGTCAATTTTAGAATATTTTCATTTTCAGTAAAATATAAAAAATTAAAACGACACGGGTGCAATTTTATCCTACATTTGGAACAATGCCTATAAATCTATCTACTTTTGATTAAAGGACAAGTCCACCTTCATGTACATGTGGATTGAGTGAATGCAGCAATATTAGTAGAATACATCAGTGAAAGTTTGGAGAAAATCGGACAATCCTTTCAAAAGTTATGATTTTTTAAAGTATCTGCACACTTACTGCTGGATGAGAAGACTACCACAGTGTATGATGTCACATGCATACAACGATATAAAGAAAATATAAAGAAAATTTCACAAAATTTTACTTTTTGAAAAAAGTGTGCATTTCCTCGACTCGTCACTGACGTATATTAGGGGTAATATTATTCCCCTTTCCTCTTGAAAGAGGGAAGTCAAGTGTTCTTTATTATGCGAGAAAAGTGAAAATATCTTGAATTTTCTTTATATTTTCTTTGTATCGTTGTACACATGTGACATCACAAGCTGTAGTAGTCTTCTCATCCAGCAGTGACTAAGCAGAAACTTCAAAAATTCTTAACTTTTAAACGGATCGGCCAATTTTCCTCAAACTCTCGCTGATGTGTTCTATCAATATTGCTGCATTCACTCAATCCACATGTCTATGAAGGTGAACTTGTCCTTAATAAACAAACTTTTTATTTTATGAAAACTGAGCATTTTGTTTTTATAGATCTACGTTCAAATCTTAGAATGCAAGAGCACCCTTTTGGTTCTCAGCTCAAGACTTGTGCTTACCTCCCCTCTTCTTCGATGCAAGTCTGTCAGCTCTTCATGAATCTTCAGATATTTCTGCTCCAGTTTGTGATAGTCTGCTGTACCCTTGCCCATGTTTCCACCAACTCCAGGGCTACTAGGATTGCAAATATGGAACAAGAAAGTGTGATCATGGGTACAATTGTAGTGCTAATTGTGTTGCGACATGTGAATCAAATTCAAAGATAAAAGCCCACACTTTTTGTGAAATTTTTGGACAGACAATAGGGAGGCATGAGAAATTATGTTACAAGTGGATACCTAGATGATAAATCAATTTACCCAGATTAACATTCCTACATTTGTGCGTAAATCTTGAAGAGAAACTGTACTTAATGTTCTTAGTAACTGAACCATATTATGAAGTTGACCCAATCAACAGGAACAGTGCCAGTTCTATCACAATCAGACCTCAAAACAGGAAAGTTGTAAAATGTGGACATGTTCCTGTATTTCGGTGAAACAGAAAACCTGGCGATAGTCACAACATGCAAATTCAATGAACTGACTGTCATCACCTGACAGATATTCTATCAGCTTGAACACAGATCTCCTTTCCATTTCACTTTTTTGGAAATGAATTCAAAATGGTGAAACTGCATCCATTACTGAGTAATTCTCAAGTTGTTATGATTTAATAATGCAGACTTTTCTCAAGGTTTTGAAGATGAGCACTTAAAGGGATCATATAGTTTTGGTTGAGACCTATTTTCCGGTTTCTAACATTTTTTGGTGAGATAATGAGAAACCTAGTATGAAATATGAAAGAGCATGTAATTCTATGAGGAATTCAAAGTTTATTTGATGAAAATTGGTTTTGAAATGGCTGAGACATCCAACAAAGAGTGATTCTAATAAAGTGTGGGATCATATAGTTTTGGTTGAGACCTATTTTCCGGTTTCTAACATTTTTTGGTGAGATAATAAGAAACCTCCTATGAAATATGAAAGAGCATGTAATTCTATGAGGAATTCAAAGTTTATTTGATGAAAATTGGTTTTGAAATGGCTGAGACATCCAACAAAGAGCGATTCTAATAAAGTGTGGGATCATATAGTTTTGGTTGAGACCTATTTTCCGGTTTCTAACATTTTTTGGTGAGATAATGAGAAACCTCCTATGAAATATGAAAGAGCATGTAATTCTATGAGGAATTCAAAGTTTATTTGATGAAAATTGGTTTTGAAATGGCTGAGACATCCAACAAAGAGCGATTCTAATAAAGTGTGGGACCCACACTTTATTACGATCACTTTGTTTCACTTTGTTTTTGGATATTTCAGTCATTCCAAACCTGATTTTCATCAAATAAACTTTGAATTCCTCTTAAAATGGTATGCTCTGTACTACATCATAAGTGTTTTCATAGATATCGCAAAAAGTTAAAAGCCCAATTCTCATCTCCCCCAATACTGTACCATCCCTTTAATGGCAAAAGAAATGACACTATCCTATGTCATGTACTCTCCCATGGGAAATTTGTGAGGAGATGACATTATAGCCCCATCTCAGGCTGATGACATTATAGCCCCATCTCAGGCTACTGACATGTAAGGTGTTATATGCCAAATATTTTTCAAATTTTTCATTTTTGCAAATTTAAAAACACATTTGATTCTGATGCTGACACGAACGTGACATGCACACATACATGTATATATTTCTTCGTTTGTACTGAACTCCCCAATAGCGAATACCACTCATGAAATTGTCTGGAAGCCCTGATTCATGAAAAATTAGTCTCTCTAAGTATATTGCATATAATGGGCATTTCCAAGGTAATAGGGTACATTTCAGGGATGTAGGTTATTTTCTGTTTCACAATGTGCATTAACCCCCAGCACAATATGACCTTTAAGAATACTTTGAGAGACAACTTTGTCCCAAATTGCTTCAAACAAGGAATATATTAGAATTTATGCCGAAATGAAAATTCTGGGGCAAACGTATGTTATGCCGAACTGACATCTATGTATTAGATCAAATAAAAAATGCTCACTGAAAATTTATGTTCTTTTTTAACTGAATATGGCTTGAAATTGATTAAAAAAGATAACAACAAATCTCAAATTTTATTTAACATTGTGTTTTATACCATTTCTAGACCTAGACAAAGGTATCATCCGACTAGAAATCTTCGCTCAAAATCCAAGTCTCTCTTGGTTTGTCCCCAGACTGTCACCAAATTTTATGGAGCACAAACATTTGCTGTAGCGTCAGCAGAATTATGGAACAGTCTGCCTAATAAAATTAAAGATGCTGAAACAATTGATTCATTTAGAAGAATGTTGAAAACATATTTATTTTTGCAATGATAAGGCTCATGGCCATCAGTGTTTCTCAGTGTCAGCTTAATCTTAATTTTCTATTGTTTACTTACCTGTCCCATTTTCACCTTACTTCCTTTACTTGTATTGTTTCATTCTTAAAGTGCATAGAGACTTCTCCCTGAATGTGATATGCGCTGTACAAGCACAGTTTATTATTATTATTATTATTAGTGGTGAACGTACATGTACATGGACAGACAAAAATGTGACGGTTTTGTAGAAACAATGACATACAGGATGTACATTGTAGCAACCAGGATCGCGTAAGCTCTAAGATTGTAGTACTTCCAGCAAAGGTTTTTGGCTTATTTTTCACAATGTCATCATTACCCAGCTACAATCATGTCATTACAGCATTGTGCCATTATGCCTTTAAAATAAATTATGTATAATTTGTGTACATTTTAGAGCAAAAATCAACAATTCAGCAACCATACACAAACTATGTTTTCACTTTAGAACATGAAGGAGAAGATAAAGGAGAAAAAAACAGAAACAAAAGAACCTAGACACTTCAGGAAGAAAACAAAGAAGAACAGCGCCCTCTAACCTTGGTGGGGGCTTGGACTGGAGGTCTGCATTCTCCTGCTGTAGGCGCTCCACCTGCACTTGGAGCTGGAGATTCTGTGCCCGGGATGCCTCAATCTGATTGGCTAGCTTCACATCTGGAGCAGACACAGACACAGACACACAGAGATTAAAGGAGACCTCCGGATGATTTTCAGACTTTTACATTTGAACAACTATAAATTAGTTCTACAGACTCGAGTACAGAGTTTCAGAATTTATAGTGATTGGGTTGAGGAATAAGAATGGTTTCAAAATTTACAACTAATTGCCATGAACTAGGATGGTGGCATTGCAGCCTCACCATAAGAATGCATGAGTTGGGGCTCAAGGAAGCAGAACAAAAGAAGGCATGCATAGATTATACACAGGTAAACTGGCAAGCAAGCGGTATTGTAATGGAATTACACTGCTACATTTCTGAAATATGTGAGGCTCCTACATTATCAACACTGTTCAGTGTAATTTGTTTCAGATTTTTCAGAGTCATTGTTTCTCTGCTCAAGGACCACAATAAATTCAACAAATCTATACATGGAGCTGTCAATTTAAGTACTGCATAACGTGAAATTAAGAAAATCGTCTGGAATGCCCCTTTAAATGGGTGATGTTCATTATTCCAAAAGTTTGTTATTCAGAAACACATAGATTCCCTACACCTATATACTTGTTTTATCTGAAAATTAAATAAGATCCATTACTCCAAACATCTGTGGCATCATTCCGAAAAAGCGATGATTTCTTTTAATCTGAAAATGAAAAGATGGTGCGCACTAACAAACCTTAGGAATTACAAACTTTATTTCGTTTTTGTATTAATGACACTTTGAAATTACAAACCTTATTTCATTTTTGGATTAGCGAACCTTATTTAATTTTTGGATCAACAAACCTTCAGAATAAAGTGCTTTAAAAAGAAAAAATCTCATTTCATTTTCAGATTAACAAACCTTTGGAATAAGTAAGCTTCTGAATAATGAAATGTAATCAATTAATTCAGGGGAGTGCAGCATCACAACCTCACCATAATGAGAGCAGTGCTAAAACTGTTGCATCTGTGAGCACACTTCTACATGTAATTTCAGCTTGCAAAGCTTGTTGTGCCGTACCTGTCTAACAAAGGTATAAACTGTCTGACAAATTAAAAAGATACACAAACAAAAGGAGGCCAATGTGGACAGATTAAAGGGTGTGTGCAGTTCTGGTTGAGGTGAGGATTTAGCTTTTTATGTTTTGCGAGATATTCAGAAACCACTCTATGAGACGTCAAAGAGCATGCAATTCTAAGGGGTATCAAAAGTTTATTTGATGAAAATCGGTTTTGAAATGGCCGAGATATCAAAAAAAAAGGTGAAACAAAGAGATCCTAATAAAAGGCGTGGCATGTTGCATTTTGTTAGTATCACTTTTTTGGATATCTCAGCTATTTGAAAACCAATTTTCATCAAATAAATGTTGAATCCTTCTTAAAATTACATGCTCTTTCATATTTCATAAGAGGTTTCTCATTATCTCACTTAGGAATGTTCAAAACATGAATCTGTTTAATCCCCACCTCCACCAGTACTGTACAGTCCCTTTAGGTTTAAAGTGGTAAGTTATAATGACATTGATTAACAAGGAAATTAAATTACAATTAATCACAAGCATTCAATTCAAATTCCCATGCCATGGACTGCATTGACCGAAAGATCGGTCTGTATCTGGTCATTGGGGATATGTTCCGCAGAGACTGCGTCTGGCTTCACGAATCCCCTCCTACTACACAGGCCAAGCATTTATTACACGATAAACCCAATTTCATACAGCTTTATTCAATGTTTATTACACTCAAACAAGTTTGACATGACATGACACGTGTCATTATGCAGCAATATTCATTGATATTTGGGGTAACTTTCTCTCAGTGTGTAATCGAAATACACTACTCACAGTAACTACTAGGTTAGATTACAAAAGTATTGGATCTTTCGGTCAACATCTGCATCTTTACTTTTATAGTGATGTAAATTACCACATAGGCCTACCAGGTAGGCCCTAACAAGTTAGCTAGAAGATTTTCTACCAGTGCAGTGCCAGCAGTGGTGTGAATTTGGTAGTCTTTCTTAGCAACAGCAGAATCCAAATAGTTAAATTATCTACACTTTTAGAGCTAGCGTCTAAAACAAACTGTATTCCGCACTATTCAAGTTATTTAGGCATTCTGAAATGCCACAAACATAAGAGTTTTCCGACACCATCAACCAGAGCGTAGCGCAGGAGGGAGGAACGAGTTCAGGCCGAGGGTCTTGCGAAACTGCTTGCGACATATTGCACATTGCACTGCCGCGCCTCAAGCACGCAGAAAAGACAGAAGAGAAGGAAGGGGTCAGAGAAAGGGAGATCTAACGTTACAATGAGTTGTCTTGATTTAGCCCCTTAGGAGAAAATAAATTCACAAATTTCACTTCACAACCTTCACAGCTACTTACGACTTTCGAAGAGCGACTTAAATGGCGCACATTCGCGTGCATTTCGTTTACGAAGGCGCGAATGTATCGTCTTCCTCCAAGAATTGACATTGTCCATGGGAGCCGCCATCTTTCTCTGGAGAGGGAATTGTTTTGGTCTAGCGCCAGCTGTCGTTTCTAAATTATCTTGCTTTGTGCATGCAATACGTGCAATGCATACTAGACAAGTACTCAGCGAGAGTTTTACATCCATACGCGTACAATCGCTCTGAGGCACACTGCCGAAAATAGAACCAACGAGCAAGCTATAGGGATATGAGTCATAGGCAGAGTTTTTTTTTTTTTGGTTTTCTTCTAAAGTTGGTATTTTTCCATGTTACGGGCAGGAAACATGACGCTTAGCACAGTAAGATTGTAAGATTTTATTGACTCTATCGACCCCCTCTCGGGGTATGAGAGTACAAACATATTTACAATATATGAATACAAAAATATAAGTGATAATGTACATGTACGTGTGAAAATAACAGATATAAATAAATATGTTTACAAAACAAGGCGTAAAGGACGTTTAACTACTCTACCACTACGTGTACAAACATTCACATCTACTTTACTTTCTACAAAAATACTGTCTTTCTTCTTTGGTATTGAAGAGAACTGAAACATAATAATTCTGACAAATTTGGCTAGTTTTTTCAAACGGCAAGCATTAGTTGAATTGAATAATTTGGCCATATGTAATGCACTTGGTCTACTGGCCGTCAAGCTACTTGGTAAATACAATAATCTCTCTTTGTTGAAAAAGGGACAAACAAAAATATAATGAAATTCATCCCCTATATCATCAGATGAACAAATAGTACAATGCAATTCATCTGTCAGGCTTGCATCAAACCTGCCCTTATTAACGGGTAATCCATTAGATCTACATCTGAATTTACTTAATGTAATATAATCTTTCTTACACAAGACTTGTAAATACTTCTCTAACATCAAATTATCCTTAAACATTCTATAATTTGTACAGATTCTATTTGACCATGTTGCTGCTCTCCACTCTTGAATAAACATATCAAAAAGTCTAACTTTTGAGGTGTGTGAAATCCATGCAGCACTAAATCCACCCCCTTGTGCTAACCACACATTCCCTAGCCCTGCATAATAAAAAATATTTGCGATAGATAATAACCATTGTGATTTTGACGGGGAGTGTATGTCTCCTTGTAAATGCAGAAGAAATTTGAAAATTGTACATGAGTGTTTGGTTTCTTTTCCCTTGACTAATCTCAACCAGAATCCAATCATTCGACATTTAATATGGTTCAAAATTACTCCACGTCCAGTTTCACCATAAACCATACAATCAGGAGTACATTTGTTCACAAGAAAAATTTTTCTTAAGAATTTCCTATGGAAAATTTCAATTTGGTCTATGCACTCATAACCCCAGACTTCACAACCATAGAGTAAAACAGGTAAAACAAGATGATCAAATAGGTGGCACTGTGTGTCCACAGAGAGCTGTAACTTTTTAGCCTTGACCAACATGCTATAGAGTGCTTTTCTAGCTTGTGTGACTTGTTTAGAAATTGCCTTTTTAAAACTACCATTATAATTGAATTTAACTCCAAGGTACACAAAGTCATCTACAACCTCGAGTGGATCACCAGCATAAACGAATTCAGGAATTCTTCTAACCTTCCCACGGGAGAAAATAACAATTTTAGTCTTGCTTGCATTTACAGTCAAGCGCCATGTCTGACAATAACTATCTACAGCATCAAGAGCTTTTTGCAACTCCTCCGGAGTTTCTGCTAAAATTATTGTGTCATCTGCATAAAGTAAACAAGAAAGATTTAAAGCTTTTTTGACATTATCAGAATCCAGGTGGTAAGAAATCTCACTTTCCAAATATTTAAGTCCACCATATGAATTTCTTATGTATTCTTGAAAATCATTCAGATAAATGGCAAATAAAAGCGGGGAAAGGTTTTCACCCTGTCGTACACCAATGTTACAAGTAAAAAACTCTGACATCTCCCCCCTAACCGCCACACATGATTTAGCACTTTCATAAATATTCTTAATGACAGTAAACAGTTTACCCCTAAGCCCCATCTTCAACATTTTGTACCCTAAAGATGATCTATCAATTAGATCAAATGCTTTCTTGTAATCAATAAATGCACAGTATAAGCGTTTTTTATTTTGCAGATAAACATCAATTATAGTCTTCAAAACAAAAATATTATCAATTGTAGAATAATTAGAACGAAAGCCAGCCTGTTCTTCACCTAACATATTAGCTGCTTCGAAAAACTCTGAGATTCGATGATTCAAAATGGAAGTAAAAAGTTTTCCTAGACAACTGAGAAGAGTTATTCCTCTATAATTATCAGGATTTGTGTCTATACCCTTATTCTTAAAAATAGGAATGATAATCCCTATGCACCATTCAGTTGGAACAATACCACTGTCCAGTACCACATTAAAGAACTTTACCAACACATGAAGCATCTCTACGGGACAATTCTTAAGGAATTCATTTCTTATGAAATCTTTTCCACAAGCTTTTGAATTTTTAAGTTTCTTAATCATTAGTACCACTTCTTCCAAAGTGACTGGGGCATCCAAGGGACCATCTGCCTCAACAATTTCTGAAGTACCCATACTATCTTCCAGGCCTGTGGGCTGGTCCTCTTGGCTATTACCTAAATGACTAAAATGATTAACAAAATCCCCTAATGAAACATTTCCTGTTTTCTTTACTTTGCGTTCATTATTACTGTTGAGTAATTGCCAATATTCTTTCGGATTTGATGCCTGTAATGAACGGAGAGATTCATTCAAATCTCTATGAAATGCCCTTCTTTTATGTCTTAATAAATTCTTATAAAGCTTTCCTGTAGACTCATAATGATTCAATAGACAAGTAGCCCCTGACCTGCCCAGAAATTTAAGCTTCCTCTTTAATCGATTTTTAACATTCAAATACTCCTGACGGGCAGCTCTACATTCTGCATCAAACCAAGGCTGATGGTTGTTTTTATCCTTATTGACAGTCTCATTTTTGTTTATATTATGTCGAGATTGTCTCCACTTACAAATGCCAACATCTTGTGCAACACTGACGAACATATTGCATAATTGTGAGTAACAAAAATCAATACTATCTTGATTTGCATTCCCATCTAAACATTCCACATTTTCACACATTAGCTCAGCCGAGTCCTTGATTTTCTGTTTAAATATTGCAGCGCTGTCACTGCTCCACTGGAATAATAAATAACGTTGACTTTCATTAGGCTGTGAATCTAAAACTGCGTTGTCTACTGCAGCGTTTTGAGAATTGTTAAAAACAGTGTCGACATTCACAGCAGATTTAGAATTTTCCGATTGCAAGGTCACACTGACAGGACAATGAACATCTGACAAACATTTATCAAATACATCAATACTGAAATGTGTAATGCTAGAAAATAACTGGCGAGATACAATAACATAATCAATGGTGCTACAACCACCATTTTTGTTGAAACATGTGTATTTTCCGACAGACTGATCTTCCCCTATTCTTCCATTAACAATCCTGAGATCAAAACTTTGGCACACATCAATAACAGACTTTCCATTATTATTTACATGGACATCAGTATTATAACGAGTAGTTGGAATATCTAGGCCATCAGTAGTTACATGCATATCAGAGGCATCATTACAAAAGCCTAATCCAGTCTGATCTGTCAACACATCCTCTACATCTAAAAAATCATCAAGCAAACCCGTCCTGGCATTGAAATCACCCAGCAAACAAAAGGGTGCATCATATCTACTTTTAATATCAATAATATCCTGCACCAGGTTGTCAAAAACTTCATTAGAATGGTGAATTGATCCCTCACATGGCAAGTACACTGCACCAACAATAAACTCAAAACCTAAAATTTTACTATTTACCTTGACCCATAAAATTGATTCAGAAACTGTTGCATGAATTCTTTCAGAACAATTAAAAATATGATTCTTCATCAGAATACACATACCGTGAAACCCACCAAACTTTTGTTTATTGGAATATTTTGGCATACTATAACACTGAAAACCGCAAATATGAGATTGAGACAGATCTGGTGTGTCTGTTTTTGTCTCTAAAAGACAGATTACATCATATGCTTGCAAATGTAAGTCCAAAATTCCAATATCGAGATTATGAAGACATTCCCAGAGAAACAGGTGTCACGGCAAGAAGTGATCTCATACTGATCTCGATCCCCAGATCTATAAACACTGAAGTAGAATTTTGCATTTTGTGAACAGTTCATCGTTTCAAAACAACTCACTTCACTTGTTTGTTTTTTTTTCAAGAATTGTTTTGACCACTGAAATTGTCATTCTCTGTTACTTTTTTTTTTCCATGTTGGTCTTCCATTATCCACTTGATGAAATGTGGGAGAGACCAATCGACTGAAAAAGAAAATAATGGTCTTGTTTTCAGCTGCATTTCGTCAGTAAAATCATTTAAATTCCTTTTAAAGTATGCCTGTAAGTGTTTTAGAAATTAGATTAAAGAGGAAATCCAGTCCAAATATCAGTTAGTCTGATAAGAAAGAGTAAAATATTATGAGTTCAGCACTAGGATTTTGATCGAAATCGGATGATGTAAGAAAGTTATGACATTTTGAAGTTTTGTAATTTTTCAGGAAACAGTTCTTGAACGGTCAATATGAATATGAATATGCAAAGGGAAAAATGCATGTCATCATGTCAGCATGTCATCCCCTAACAACTTGTCATAAGATTATAGTTTGTACATAAAATTTTGAAATTTGCAGTTTTTCATTCAACGCAATAGATGGAAATAGCACTGTACACGAACTGTTGTGCAGAAATTAGCAAAATTTCAAAATTTCATAACTTTCTTGTTTTTCATCCGATTTCAGTCAAATTTTTACCGTTGAAATTGTAAGATTTTACTCTTTTTTTATCAGACTAACTTATTTTTGGACTGGATTTCCCCTTTAATAATCCTTTTAGCGATGTCCCAGTGTTAACAGTTCTGTTTGCTTCCATTGATGTTGGTTGCATGTTGTTACAATCCGTCCTATTTTTTTTTTTTTCGTGAATACTTGAGTGAAACTGCAAGATTCCATGATCATATTTTGATATTTATAGTAGGGTCCTATTTTGAAGAAACGTGTACACTGTATATGCCTCACGTAACAGAATGCAAACAAGGTTCCTCAAAATAGGACCCTGGACCTTATTAAAAGCAAAACAAACAAAAAACAAACAAACTTGTGAATATGTGACATTGATTGTATATGGGAGAGTCTTTAAATGTTCGTTTTTTGTTTCCTTTTTTTGTTACAGATAAAAGGCATATTAGGGCCAATGAATACAGCTGTTCTTCATCATCATCATCATCATCATCATCATCATTATTATCTTATAGGCCTATGAAATAATCATACATCATGTCGACCCTGAAGAACATATTATATGTGTATGCTTCGAAAATTTGTCTTGAATATATGAATTACATATATGAAATACCAAAACATTGGCCAAAATAAACAGCGACACCCTGTCAGGAGTTAGCCAAAAAACTGAAATTGAAACAGGTTAATCCCCCCCCCCAAAAAAAAAAAAAAAAAAAATATATATATATATATATATATATTATACTAATATATATATTGTATATATATATATATATATATATATATATATATATATATATATATATATATATACGTATATATATATATATATATATATGTTAGCGAATCAGTAGAAGAATGCCGTAAAAAAAAAATAATAAATCCTAGATCTTGAAGATCTTAAAAACGGAGCATAGCTCTCAAATACTGAAAGGCAAGGTCACACTCTTCATCAGTGCCCATGGTGTGACAAAAGATCTTAATCAAACCCGTTTCTGAAACAGACATGAAAACACGTCTGATCACGTTTGAGAGCTATGCTCCGTTTTTAAGATCTTCAAGATCTAGGATTTATTATTTTTTTTTTTTACGGCATTCTTCTTCTACTGATTCGCTAACTTATTATCATCAAGATGCCGAGCAGACCAATTTTCTTTATATATATATATGTATGTATATATGTATATATATTAATATATATATATATATATATATATATATATATATATATATATATATATACATATATATATATACATATATATATATATACATATATATATACATATATATATATATATATATATACATACATAAATTACATAAACATTGGCCTATCATTTCATAATACAGAGTATTATACAGAGTATTAAGGACGATATGCACATTATAGGGAGAACTCTGCATCTTATTGTTTGTATACAGTTAGTGTATCATGATTATGACTGGCTCCTTGCTTTCGGTCGTTTACGACCGAAACAAATATTTTCCACTTCCGAAATCGACATAGGTATGCATTAATCCGATCCTCTTGACAACTTAATAAAGGACAAGTTCACCTTCATTAACATAAGGATTGAGAGAATGTAGCAATATTAGTAGAACCCATCATTGAAAGTTTGAGGGAAATCGGACAATCCGTTCAAAATTTATGAATTTTTGAAGTTTTTGTGCAGTCACCGCTGGATGAGAAGACTACTGCAGTGTATGATGTCATATGCGTTCAACAATATAACCAAAATGTAAAGAGAAATTCACAAAACTTCATCTTATGAAAAAAGTACACATTCCCTTGACTCGTTACTGACATATGGGTAATCTATTATTATTCCCGTTGCCTTTAGAAAGAGGCAAGTCAAGTGCTTTTTTATTACGCGAAAAAAAGGAAAATATGTTGAATTTTCTTTGCATTTTCTATATACTGTTGTACTCATATGACGTCACGAGCCTTAGTAGTCTCCTCATCCAGCGGTTCCAACACAAAAGTTTTAAAAATTCATAACTTTTGCATCATGACCATGACCATGAACGTAGCCTGATTGAATCCAGCCGTGAGAAGAAAAATACGTGTACAAGTACATTGTAGAATAAGATTTTGCGCACTGCATTGAAGAGTAAAAGTTGTTTAGGGTTATCCCAGAGCCCGACAGCCACGAGTCAAACGGGTCAAGAGCTCGACACTGAAAAAAAAAAAGGTCCGCATGAATATATATGCTACAACAGCCCATGAGTCATTCAAGTCCATGAACTCGACATCATAGGCATATTTTATGGCACATGAATCCGACAGTTACTACGATAGGCAAAGCAAGGCCCACGAGTCTGACACCAGGCAGAAAGAAAAGAAAAGAAAAAAAAAAGAAAAACACGAGACCAACACTGCACACATTGGGCTTATGTATTATGCCTCGTGATGTAATTAGTGTCGGACTTGTGTGCCTTGTTTTTGCCTATACGTACACTATACCGTGTCGGACTCACCCGTGGCCTTATTTGCCCATAGTGCCAAGCTCGTGGGCTGTATGACTCGTGGGTGTCGGACTCGTGATGACTGTCAGTGATAGCGTTATAATTGAAAAAAAAATAAAAGGGGGCATTGGTCCTTGCTCGACTTTGAACAAATTCTCACAGATTTATGACTTAACCCTATAAAGCCCAAGGGGGGGGGGGGGGCACATTGTGCCCCCTACCATATTTTCGTTTGCCACTCCTACACCCTTTACTCGATTTCAACCAAATTTGGTAACTTTTCCTGAAATCTTATTGCGAATATTTTGATATATAATCTAGCCATGTCCGATATTGCTGGTTGCCATGGCAACCGTAAACTGACAACCATGTCAGTCAGATTTTTAATGATTTTCTGTTCCAATTTCACTTAACAATATAATAATGGATGAAATGGGGGTTTTCTTGGCTTTAATTTGCTGAAGGACCAAAATGTGAAGTAATTTTGGTTGTGAATTACCCTGAAATGGTCTTCTTATTATTTCCTTTATTTTTTATATGACATAGGCATCAAACAATATATATATAGAAATAATAGAAAATACAGCCTTTTTCAAAGACTACCCTTTTATTTTGTGTTATCTTCACACAAGCTTTGCCTGTAATATCATTTTTTTATCATTATTCTCAATCTGCAAACTCAAAATTTCAATATTTTGGAAATATGAAATGTGATACCAATATACCCATTCCAAGCAATACATCATAGGTTTCATATATTTCTTTATAACGAGTAGCGCCCCACGAGTTGACCTTGAGAAATTTCAACCATAACAAACAGTGAAGGTAAAGTTTGACTTGCTTTTTCTTTTTGGTAGATATAAAAATGATTGATATGAAATAAAAACATATATACTGAGGATAAAGAAATAAAAAGAAAAATACATGATTTTAGCGTATTTCCTATGTATTTCTGTATATTTTGGTAAATAGTGCCCTCAGTGGATGACCTTGAGAAATTTCAAATGTTGGGTCATGTAGAGTATGAGTTGCTCTACCCATGTGCCAAATATGACGGTCATAGTCATCATATAATAAAGAAATTATGTAGGGGGGGGGGCACAATGTGCCCCCCCCCCCCTTGGGCCTGGAAGGGGTCAAAATAGCTTGGGCTTTCGCATAGGGTTAATAAAGGGCCCCCAAAATTTTTGTTTTCAAGATGTTCTATGGATCATGATCTTGTATAATCTTAGATGCGATTTACCTATCGGTCTCGAAGTTGTCTCAGTAGCGATAGTAAGTTGTTCTCTTTGACTCATTTTACACATCCCGTGTAATATTTCTTCCTTCTTTTTTAATTCTTGCTGTGCAACATAATGTGTGCAGATTTCACACAGAAACCTATACACAGGTAATTAGTGTATAGCACGCAAAGGGT
The DNA here is from genome assembly GCF_964275005.1 of Diadema setosum. Classification (NCBI taxonomy): domain Eukaryota; kingdom Metazoa; phylum Echinodermata; class Echinoidea; order Diadematoida; family Diadematidae; genus Diadema; species Diadema setosum. Next base: position 29,110,183 of record NC_092705.1, on the reverse strand, counting down.
TGGCGGAGGGTTGATCCCATTCTTTTGAAGTGGGGCTAAATTCCATGCACCACCGTCACCTCGCCATTCAATGTCAGTGGTATCTCTAGACTCCTTTATACAAAACAAAGGCAGTGGCGGATCCAGGCGGAGGTGCACCGGGCGCGCCCTCTTTATTATTATTATTTTTTTTTTTTTTACAAAAGAAATAAAAAGAAAAAATGGGGGCACGTGCGCCCCCTTTAGTTTTGTAAAGGCCCCCCTTTTTGCGGAATTCCTGGATCCGCCCCTTTGAGGCAAAGGCATATAGGGTCATCATTAAAAATGTGTCCATGACTCAAAGATTAGAATTGCTGTATCTCTGCAGATAATACTATCGAGTTATCAGTTTGCATCTTGCATGTACTTGACACTCAGGTCATACACGCGAGATGAACTCCGACGGAGAGGGCGTCACCAAGATTTAATCGTTTTTTGCCTCTAAGTTTATCAAACTCCAAATGAAAAGAGGGTGCTTTCTTTCCATCCACACGAAACAAACATTAACGTGTTTTGTAGGTCAATCCAATTTCGACGCTTCAGTTGATGGAATGGTGGAAATTAGTGGACGTGAAGTTTGATTCAGGATTATGACACCGCGTGGTTATAATGCAAGAGATCGAAGGTTGCTGGTTGATATTGGAACTGAGGTCACAGAAATTTTGACAAAATTTTTCCTGTTTCTTCATTTCTTTTTCCTTCTTTTCGTTTTTAATGACTATGCGTAAGGGGTGCTTGGCAGTGCCGAGAATAAAACCCAAATACATGTGGATTGAAGGAATGCAGCAATACTCGCAGAATACAGCTATCTAGTGTATATTTGGAGGGCGGAAAATCTCAATCTGTTCAAAAGTTACGTTTTTTAACCACCATCGCTGGATGACAAGACTAAAACATTTTGTTACTTCACGCATGGGCAACGATATAAACGAAATATGTTTAAACCCAACATATGGACTTGTACTTTCAACTTTCCATAATGGTACTTGGAGTGCATGCATTATGAGAGAGCACTTGACTTACGACCGTGTCAAAACAAAAGTGGAGTTATTATCAATGTTTTTCCTTATTCCGAATGTTCGTGAATCCGAAAATACAATAAGGTGTTGTTTTTTTCCGAAACATACAAACTTCTTATACCTGCATGTTCATTGATCCAAACTTCCAAAGATGAAAAGGGTTCATTATTCGGACATGAGTTATACAGCGCTCCCATTTACACGAAGATTCGTTAATCCGAAAAAGAACAACAAGCAAACAAACAACAACAACAAACGAACCTTCTTAATTACAAACCTTATTTCATATTAAGATTAACGAACCTTCGGAATAACAAACCTTTTTTTTTTGGTGAAATTTTCTTTATACTTTCTATACCGTTGTCAATATACGTGACGTCACGAACGGTTGTAATCTTCTCATAATAATAGCAATGGCTGCTCCGAAACGTTAAAACCTAATGCGCAACTTTTAAACCTATTTTCAGATTATTATTCTCAAACTTTAATTCGCTGATGTGTTCTGCTATGTATTGATGCATTCACCCAATGCGTATTTTGTTTTCGTTCCCCTACAAGTTTTTTTTTTTTTTTTAACCAGATTATAGACTTTTTACTCTTTTTAGTATTTTCCCCGCCTATAGAGTATACACGGTGGATGCAGCAGCTGATGGCATCCTCTCCCCTCCCCCCTTTCCTTCACACGTTGAGTCATAGGATCTCCCATGTTCCAGGGAGCTTTAGATTTTTCGACGCGGACGTTCAGAGGGGAAAAAATTAATGTTCTGCACACAGTGGCGTAACTACGGGGGGGCATGGGGGGGCACGTGCCCCCCCAATCCGCAGGTAAAAAAAAAAAAGAAAAAAAAGAAGAAAAAAAGAAAAAAAAAACCCTACCAAAATGGTAATTTAAGGGTTAGTAAACTGCTTTTGAAATCGACATGAAAGGATGATCAAGAAAAAAGATATTTTTCTAAGATTTCTTTTAACCATAAAGAGGTATTATAGTGAAACATTGTTCAAAAAGCCCGGAGACGATAAAAGATTGTGATTCAGTGTGATTCCTGGTTGCCATTTTGAATACAAGCAGGATGTGCGCAGTGTACTCAGAACATCGGAATGGCAAAAAGAGTCGCTGCAATGTTGCGCAATGTGATGTTTGATAGGTTGTACACATTTTGCTATCAAAGCTTGATCATTGATTTTTGCAGTGTTGCTTTACATACTAGTCTATATTAAAATGCCTTGCATTGCCAATAATAAGACTTGACCTTAGCTATTTCCTAACTTTTCCATCTATATGAAACACACACACTCACAAACACAAACAAATTAGGGGATGCTCTATATAAAGTGCAGATTTTAGACATCCTTCTCCCGCTTGGTCACTTCGACGCCCCCTCGCTGGTCATACCTCCCCCAATCATGAACATAAACCGACACCCTTGACTACCAGTGGCGGATCCAGGGGGAGCACCGGGCGCCCCCTCCCTCCAAAGCGAAAAAACATATATGTAACTACAAACGACAGTTTTTGGACTGTAAAATGTCAAAATTTTCAAGCTCGCTCGCTTCGCTCGCTCGCATTTTTGTTATGCAATTCTCCTGATGCTGCTGTCAGTAATTGTCAGTAATTGCCAGCAGCTGCGCCCGGTGCGTCCCCTCCCCTTAATTTCCAAAGCGAAAAAATATACAATGTATACAAACGGCAGTTTGGGGACTGTAAAATGTCAAAATTTTCAAGCTCGCTCGCTCGCATTTAATCGTTATGCAATTCTCTTGATGTTGCTGTAAGTAATTGCCAGCAGTTGCGCCCGGTGCGCCCCCTCCCCTTAATTTCCAAAGCGAAAAAAATATAGCTACAAACGGCAGTTTAGGGACTGTAAAATGTCAAAATTTTCAAGCTCGCTCGCTTCGCTCGCTCGCATTTACTAAGTAACCGTTATGCAATTCTCCTGATGTTGCTGTCAGTAATTGCCAGCAGTTGTGCCCGGTGCGCCCAGGCCCTCTCCTTAATTTCCAAAGCGAAAAAATATAGCTACAAACGGCAGTTTTGGGACTGTAAAATGTCAAAATTTTCAAGCTCACTCGCTTCGCTCGCTCGCATTTAATCGCTATGCAATTCTCCTGATGTTGCTGTCAGTAATTGCCAGCAGTTGCGCCCGGTGCGTTGGCTCCCCTAAATTTCCAAAGCGAAAAAATATAGCTAAAAACGGCAGTTTTGGGACTGTAAAATGTCAAAATTTTCAAGCTCGCTCGCTTCGCTCGCTCGCATTTAATCGTTATGCAATTCTCCTGATGTTGCTGTCAGTAATTGCCAGCAGTTGCGCCCGATGCGCCCCCTCCCCTTAATTTCCAAAGCGAAAAAATATAGCTACAAACGGCAGTTTTGGGAACATGAAATGTCAAAATTTTCAAGCTCGCTCGCTTCGCTCGCTCGCATTTAACCGTTATATGCCATTCTCCTGATATTACTGCCAGTAATTGCCAGCAGTTGCACCCGGTGCGCCCCCCCCCCCCTGAATTTCCAAAGCGAAAAATATAGCTACAAACGGCAGTTTGGGGACTGTAAAATGTCAAAATTTTCAAGCTCGCTCGCTTCGCTCGCTCGCATTTAATCGTTATGCCATTCTCGTGATGTTACTGCCAGCAACTGCCAGTAGTTGCGCCCGGTGCAACCCCCTTAATTTCCAAAGCAAATATATACATACATATAGCTACAAACGGCAGTTTGGGGACTTTAAATGTCAAAATTTTCAAGCTCGCTCGCTCCGCTCGCTCGCATTTAATTGTTACGTTATGCAATTCTGATGTTGCTGCCATGAGGTGCCCCCCCAATGTCTTGACCCACGGTACGCCACTGTCTGCACATGCGCAAGATTTCTTATCAAAATATTGATGTCTCGCGCGTCGTCTGAGTTTTCGGACCATTATTACGCGTAATAAGCGGATTTTGCGTCCGCTCAATTCACGACGCAGAGTTAAAGTTGAAGTTGAAGTTGATGTTTATCGACTCAGTCACCCCATTTTGGGTATGCGAGTTCAAAATCAATATATATACAAAATATGGAAACATATGTACAGAAATGCAGGCACTGCCTGCGAGCACCGACACACGAACTCATAGATAATAAATCTCCCGATATCATTAGGCCTACCATTGATTAACAGTCATTGTTACACACACACACACACACACACACACACACACACAAACCCCCACAAATAAATAAAAGTCATTAGACTGTATTTATGATACTGTTTTGATATGGGATGTAGTCCTTATTCAATCACTTTTTATCAAAATATTTAGCAACTTCTTTGCAGAATTTCGCCATCTTCACCAAAGTGTAAAGTGTCATTAAAAAGTAAATCCATTTTAAGTCCGTTTTGGGTATTTATAGAAATATTTTTTAAGCGCTTGTTAACAAAATTTTGAAAAGGCGGACATTGCGAATCATAAAATTCATCACCGATCTGATCTAAAGATCAATTTTCACAAAATCTTTCACTTACTGGGTGTTTGAGTCCCGTCACCACAGGTAACTTGCTATTCCAAGCACCTAAAGCGGCAGAAAAAAAAAGCAAACTTTCTATCAGTAGGACTTATATAATTTTATCAAACTTAAAAATTCTCGAATTCAAGTTCGTATTTGAATATTCTACAAACTGTACACTGGGTGTTGGAATTATAATACTTCATCATGCCAGTCTTGTTTCTAAACATCCAATAACCTCTGAGTCACCTTCGACTTCAATTTTGACAGTGCCATTATGTCCTAGTGATCAGTGCTATTTGATGTACTGATCTTCTCACTATAATGGGGGCGCCATTTTACTTTGTATATAAGGTTGTGTCGCGTCCCGTAACGTAAGGTCTTACTTTGCAACACGAGGCAGGAAGAAAGGAGAAGCTTAACGCAATCTTCACCTGAAACGTCCCCGTCGCAAATCTAAAGTTCCCTATTTAGATAGAAAAATAATTATGCTTTCTGTTAGATTCAAATTGCTCTATAATGAATAGTGTGTGTGTGTGTGTGTGTTTTTTTTATGTTTGCTTCATCACCAGAGGTATGTTTCATGAAAGTCTTGTGAGAGACATTTCTTTCCTAAGATTATACACTTGAATTATTGATGAGAAACGTTATGAAAATAATTTTGTATAATTCTCTTTTAAAGTCTGTCATAGATAGATGATAGCAGCAACTTTGGCCATTCTGAGATTTATGTAAAGATTTTTATGTGATGACTTCATGAAACGGATCCCTTCAGGAATGGCAATAATTGTCATGCATGGTAACGACAAGAATCCATCAATGACTGATGGGAAGTTTGCCATTCCAGCATGAGCGTAGTTGCAATATCCTAACATTTTTTTATGACATGGGGTCCAGATTGGCTAATTCTACACTATATATGTTATTTCTTTTGATGGAACTCCCATATCAGGCATCCTGCGATTCACAGTAATCTTGAGACATTGTATGATTGTAATTCATGTCAGAAGAGCGTGTCTACACTCACACACACCTCCGACACACCCCTGATGGCCAGGGTAGTGCAGTTCACGACGACTCATTTTTGTAGGAATGGGCCCATTTTGCAACAACTGAAACGCCACAAACGACATCCATCTGTTTGATTTTGGCGCAAACCAGCAAAATCGAGAAACATCAATATTTTTCTTTTAGGTAAAATGTAATCAGCTGTGGATATTGAATTTACATACTGTATGAGGGCCTAGAGTTTTTTCCAGGTTTGACTTTGTTCTGACTTTCAGCATTGTCGCCGCCGGTGCGTCACTCGACAGACTCGTAATCGAAGGGCACTGGGTCATTATTACGTAGCATACTTTACGCGCGCGCGTCCTACGCGTTTCTATGAAACGCATGTGAACGTACGCACGTCGTGCACCGGTATACACACAATACACACGTACATGTACACACACGGTATGTTGTACACTACACACAGGAATACAACTAGCTAGCTGGCAGAGTGACATAATCGGTGTGATTAGACAAGATTCAGGAACTCCTGAAAGACTCGCTAAATATTCATTTTTTTCGGATAACGCCTGTACTCAATCAATCAACATGATGCAGTCAGCGAGATTAGTTTGTCGCCTTCAGAATACTGTGGCTCATAATTCAGCCGCCTTCAGGTAAGTCGGTGATTGTTTAACGGATAAATGCGATGATGTTGAACGGTGACGCGGCGCCGCCGCTGCAGATCGCATACTGTACGATATTCATAACACGACATTACATTTGAAGGTCATGAATTCAGTGGAATACAACATGTACCGGTACTTGTGTCGCTGTCGGGCGCGGGCCGGGTTCGGGCGGGCAGGGCAGGGGCGTTCGGGTCCAAGCAAGAGACCCGACGACCGACCCGCGGCCCTCCAGTCGAATCAGGGCGGGGGCGCAAAACACCAAATGCTTTCGAGAGAGACAAAGTGAAAACATCACTTATATTACCACATTTACAGAAGGCAGCAACTTTGGCAAGTTCAGTTTATGATTCTAGATTGGTCGAGCTATTTAGTGATATTTTGAGAACTGTGAGTGACCAGTGCAGTGTGACTGTGACTTAATAGCATGGTTGTGATCTGGTGGATTCTGAGTGATAACTCAACGTCATGTCATGTCGCTGATTCATGTCATGCTCTGCTGGCGATATGATTGTCAATGATGGTCACCAATGCAATGACAGCAAAGTGGCAGTGAAATGTCAATAAAGATATACACTGTAAAAAGGCTAGGAATTCACTGGTAGAACATTTAAAGAGGGGTAGATGTCAGAATTGTTAAATTACGGGCAGCCAAATCGGCTCATTTTTCTTTATCATCGATTTAGAAACCTTCTCTACTCGAGTTAATATCTTGTAGAGTTGTAGAGCATTCCCCCCCCCCCCAAACCACTCAAATTTCATGAAAATTGTGTAGTCAACCCACTTTTTGATGGTCATTTTTAGTCCCACTTTAAAGTGAAAATATAGGAGTAATATTCGCATGACAAATGTTATGCAAAGTGAGGGTACTCTCGCACCTGATTGGGCCTTTTCATCAACAAATGAAAGGGCCTCTGCCACAAACACAACTTGTGGACACCCTACCGACTGTATATATTTGTACATGACACATCACTTCTAGAAATGACCCCCAAATATGCATTCAAGCATCAACAAAAACATGAAAAAAAAAATCTCTTTTTTAGTGCACATCCAGAGACTTAAAGAGATCATATAGTTTCTGTTGAAACCTAATTAACTTTAGGTTTGTATCATTTTTCAGTGAGATAATGAGAAACAATTCATGAAATATGAAAGAGCAGATAATTCCAAGAGGAATTCAACATTTATTTGAAGAAAATTTGTTTTGAAATGGCTGAGATACCCAAAACAGAGTAATCCTTATTAAAGATGGGACCCACCTTTTATTCCAATCGCTTTGTTTTACTTTATTTATTGATGTCTCAGCCATTCTAAAATGGATTTTCATCAAACAAACTTTTAATTCCTCTTACAATTGCATGCTCTGTACTATTTCACAAGTGATTTCTTGATATCTCGCAAAAAATTAAAAGCCCAATCCTCATCTCCACCAATACTATACCATCCCTTTAACATAAAACCATAGTATTTTCCCCAGATGTACATGTACCGCTATGTACATTGTGGCTGTATATGTATGGTACAACTATTGCGACTGTATACCTGCAAGATTGTGGTAGTCTAGAGCTATCTAAGACTAAAGTTAGAATGTGGTATTTGATGCAGGTAGGGGTGTTCCTGGTTCAGCCTGGTCTCTTGGTAATGATTTGCAATAATTTTGCTGGTAGGTGACTTTGTGGGTGTGAGTCTGTTACCATTGTTTTTCAATGTCGCATGTGTCACTGAAGCTCTTTTCAGGTGTTGAGAGGTAACGGCTGTTGCTGAGTGACCCCAATGACAGGCTTTCATTTTGGATGAATTTGCATGTATTAGAGGGCCGAAGAAAAAGGAATCGTAGAGAGAAAAAAAAAAGAGTACAAGAACAAAGAGAAGGAAACGATAGACTAATTTATACTTAAAGGGATAGTACTGTATTGGTGGAGATGAGAATTGGGCTTTTAACTTTTTGCAAGATACCAAGAAAACACTTATGATATAGTACAAAGCATACCATTTTAAAAGGAATTCAGAGTTTATTTGATGAAAATCGGGTGTGGAATGAATGAAACATCCAAAAACAAAGTAAAACAAAGCGATCGTAATAAAGTGTGGGTCCCACACTTTATCGAAATCGCTCTTTTTTTGGATATCTCAGCCATTTCAAAACCAATTTTCATCAAATAAACGTTGAATTCCTCATAGAATTACATGCTCTTTCATATTTCATAAGAGGTTTCTTATTATCTCACCGAAAAATGTTAGAAACCTGAATTTAGGTCTCAACCAAAACTGTACGATCCCTTTAAGATGTTTGTACCAGGTAACTTGCCTCTGCACATTTATGTTTTGGTGCTTACTGTATGCCTGTGAATAATTTTTCATTTGAGCTCAATTGAGAATTTGTCAATTTCATGAATATTCAAAATAAATGAACATTGTCCTCATTTCTGCTGAGGGCACGATCTTTGACAGATTAAGAAAATTACACAGAATGAAATTATCAATTCAGAGTTCAGGATTACAGTTTTATCAAATGATGTATCACAAGCCCCCAAATCACTTTACCTTAGCATAATAAGAGTTAGAATTTTGATGCATTGATTTTCAAGAGCATCAATCAAACTTGTGCAAAAGAAGAAAGAGGATCTGTGACTTCTGCCAACCTGATTTGAAATGTAAGGAGTGTTTTTACAAGAATGCAGCTTCTGAGACAGTATTACAGAGCCTGACTGGTATGTGAAATTAAGTCTGAATCTCAGCTAAACAAAGCAAAGTGTTCTTTGCTTGTTGATTTTGGTTCATCTTTTGGTGGTGTTGTTGTTGTAAACGAAAGTTTCCAGAGTTCCAGAAGTTCTCGCTTATCATAGACAAAAAATAGTATCATGCTACTTTTCGTTATTTTTCCTCAGGCCTGGAGTCGTAGCATGGAACCAGCTTTCCTGCCACAAGGCGTCTGCTGCGCAGCCGCAAGAAACTGCCCAAACATCAGCTGCTGCCAAGACAGAGGTGTGTTGTATTACACGGGAATACAAACCATTCACGTACCCATCTCCCAACCAAATACACTGTATTTTCCACTCCATTGTTCATATCTTATATGATGTGGTACAAATAACACTGGATGTATCCAGGTCCCTAGCTTCAATTCTTACAGGTTCAGTACATATGGTACACTACATTGTATATTTAAGTAGGCACACTAGATATTTACTTGGAAATCTTGCATAAGGAATTGGCTGCCCCTTGTCTTGAAAAACAAAGCAAACTTTTCTTGTGCAAGAGCTAAAGTAACAACAAACACACCACACAATTAGAAACTCAGCACCTCAAGTAGTCAAACACCTGGTAGTCATTTAAACAAGTATTGCCACTTCAGTTTTATGTGTACAATGTACTGTAGCTATGAAATGTATGTCTGCTTTTGAGTCTCTTATGAACATTTATGCATTAATAGTAGAAGTTGCGTATCACTCCCTGCGCCAATTAGTTTGAGTGTATTGTAAATACACTTCCTCGTAGAGCAAGTGTAAAGTGTACATTTTGCAGTGTGCTGAAATTAATAATGTAAATGATAAATAAATTAATGGTTAAACCCAATATCTTAGAAACACCGCATACTGTAAACATTAAAAAAAAAAACTGTTGAGGGCTTGAAATCAAACTAGAAAAAAAAAAAAAAACGAAGATGAAATGGCACAGATGGAACATTAGTTAAAATTAAGTACAGCTGAATAACCAAATTTTTGTGGATTTTTTTGTTTGCTATTGTTTTTGTGAGAGCAGAGATTGATATCAGAAACTTTGATCTAGGAACATTCATGGAATAGTCCCATGTTTAATAGACTGTGCCACAAATCAGGCATTTACAGAACCTTGGAATTTGTCACTCTTGGTCTATGTTATGCAACAGGAAACAAAGTCATTTGTGATGGGGCTCTTCAAGGGACAAATCAACCCTTCAGAAGTATTCCCATACCCTGATGGTAAGTTTGCACTCATGTTGAGTCAGATTGGTAGTGTGCATATGGGTCACTAGACAGAATCCTAAAAGCAGTTGCAGTTACCTTTAAGCTTGTCCAGTTAGTGGTCACCTATTCGGTTACAATTTATGTGGGTTTGACAATCCTTGTTACAATGTAGTTCTGTGAAGTTGGGTCCTACAGTCTGATGGATAATTGCCTTGCATAAATCTATATTGTGTGACCATCTGTATTTTTCTAAAATGGAAAAAGTAGGATGTAGGTGTAGTAATGCCAAATTAGTGAGAGCAATATGCAGTGACTCCAACCCCAAGCACGCTTCTGATCTGGAGATTCTCCCGCCTGAAACCCCTAGCAAACGGGAGACTCCAACTTGATGTGTGCGAAGCGCGAAGTTCCTAGGGTTCTAGATGCTCTCTGGTGCTATCTAAGGCTTATTTTTTCAACATACGATAGAAATAAGTAAGAAATCCTCTCCAACGGGAGACAAAGAGCCTGGGCGGGAGAAATTAAATCTCAAGCGGGAGAACGGGAGATTTTGCAAAAATGGGTTTTCGGCGGGAGATCTCCCGTCGAAAACGGGAGAGTTGGAGTCTCTGAATATGATCTTTTCTGTGGCAAAATAATCCAAGGACTGTTATGGGATCAGACATAATAAGAGGCAGCATATGACCTTAGCTCTGCAAGGTACTGATCTGGGGCCCGTTTCATAAAACTTGTCGTCAGTGACAACTGCCACATTTCATTGACATTGTTGTTAGTTCAATATTTTCTTTGTCTGTAGACTCGCTTCGAATGATGAGATGATTTGATCAGTCATTGTGATAATTCACCATGCCATATGGTATGAACAAGAAATATTGCCACTCAGGGCTGGAGAGTTCCCACAAACATGCATTTATTCCCATCAAGTGTGTGATGTCAGCTGCACTTATTACTTAATGATGATAATAATGATAATAATAATAATAATAATAATAATAATAATAATAATAATAATAATAATAATAATAATAATAATAATAATAATAATAATAATAATAATAATAATAATAATAATAATAATAATAATAATAATAATAATAATAATAATAATAATGATAATAATATACTTTTATTAAGCGCTCATTCTACCTAATAAGATACTCATGTACTGTGGAACAGAGTATTATAAGTATCACGGAAGATATCTACTGTAGAACAGTAAGCAAACAAACAATATGTATACATACCTAGGTGAAAAAAGAAATCAATTTAGATTGAAAAGGTAGGTTTTGAGGTTTTTTTTTTAAAGCATCAATAGAGGGTGCTTGTCGTAGAGGTATTGGTAGGCTGTTCCAAAGTTTTGGGCCCATGTATGAGAAAGCATTATCCCCCCCCCCCCCCCAACTATGCCTGATTTGAGATACCTGTAATTTTTGTGAGTTCGATGAATGAAGATTTCATGATTGTTGGTGAAGATGAAGAATGTTTTGAAGGTACATGTAGGCAGCTGCGTAGAAGGTGCGGATGTTTACGATAACCATACCTGCCTGATGGTCCACAACCCATTTATATAATACACATGTACGTACCACAGCACAATTTTATCTTTATCTGATTTATTATGGGTTATTATAATGTTTTTCAGTAATGGCCAAATATTACAGATCAAGGTATGTAGATCTAGACCTGTACTGAATATTTTAGTGTTTTGAAATTCAAGAGAAATTATAAAAGAAAAATAAAGCTTTTTGATGTATTAAAGAGACACATTCAATCTTATCTGTTAACCTTTCGTAGTTTCCTCACTGTTCAGAGCATATTGTGCCACTCTTCATGATTGTGGTTTGAGCTGTAAAAGTATTGATTGTCATGGTTATTCATGTGACATGAATTTTTTCAGTATCACTCTTCAATTCTTCTTCCCAAAATTCTTTGTAGTCCTGTCTCCGGAGCAGAGGGAAAATCTAGAAATGCTCATCGATCCCACCATGAAATTTTTTGAGGTAAGCCGTGGCATCCCTTTTCATCTTATAATAATAATCATTCACATTTCTCATATAAGATGTATCACTTCTAGAAACACTCCCTCTGTGCATGGAACTCTCCAGAATTAGGAATTAAAAAAAAATGGTAAAAGGAAGAAGAAAGAAAGGAAATAACAACAAGTGAAGAACTGAAGCAGGGCTATGAAGTTATCAACATTTGTTTCAAAAATTTATGCTGGTAAGGTGTATGTACTTCTTTGCATGTAAACTCAGATTGTGAGGCGACTGTACTGTCAAACCAAAAACATTGATGTCATGAAACATGATGGCCTTCTTTGCAGCATGAAACTTTCATGAAGGGCCGACGGCGATAAAATTATGAGAATACGACATTGTGTACGACAGGTAGACATAAAATTTAGCATGTATTTCACATATTTGCAAATTATGATGGCTCCTTTCACATATTCATGGAAACTTCATGCACACAGAAATTTCTGGTTCAGACAATATACACTGTCGCTGTTGACTTATGATACTAAGTGCGTACTGTTTATCCAAGAGTTCTCATCATCATAAACACCTCGCAAACTCTTGAGCTCAAACTGTGTCATTCTATTCGTGAGCAGAATTGATGATTTCAAATTGTGTGAATATTTTGGATGCTATATGATCACCTCTAAGTGTTGTCAATAAGTCCTCCTTTATATACATGTACATACCATACATTTGTACATTCATTCTCACCTGAGTTTAGTTGCTTTTTGCTTGTGTTGTAGAGATTACCCTCTTTGTTTTTGTTAGTGTAGATTAAAGGGATCATATAGTTTTGGTTGAGACCTAATTTCAGGTTTCTTTTTGGTGAGATAATGAGAAACCTCTTGTGCAATATTTGAAAGAGCATGTAATTCCACAAGGATTTCAAGGTTTATTTGATGAAAATTGGTTTTGAAATGGCTGAGATATCCAAAACAGAGCAATTCTAGTAAAGTGTGGGACCCACACTTTATTACAATCGCTTTGTTTTACTTTGTTTTTGGATGTTTCAGTCATTCCAAACCCGATATTCATCAAATAAACTTTGAATTCCTCCTAAAATGGTATGCACTGTACTATTTCGTAAGTGTTTTCTTGGTATCTTGCAAAAAGTTAGAAGCCTAATTCTCATCTCCACCAATTCTGTACCATCCCTTTAATTACCAATTTGTATGTCTAAGACATTAAAAAAAGGACAACCTACGTGTACACCGTACATGTACTTGTAGGTATGACTTCAGACAGTGGCACGAAATGCTTAACTACTGTCCCATGATGCACGTGAAAGTGTATGGTTCTTTTTACTTGCACGTGATCGAGAAACCTTGTTAGTACACATGTTGTACACAAGTTGTGAATGGTACATTTGTACCGGTACTCCTTAGCCAGCTGTGGCAAGATATGTAAAGTACTGGTAGTGATATCTGCATCATGTATGGAGCAAGTGGTCAGTATGGGTCATTCAGTCTTTCCTGAATGGGGAATTTATACTATGAATGGAATGTAACCTACAGAGTGCATTAGCGAAGGGAATATGATATTGCTGGTACCCACTTTCATTGTATGACCACACATTATTGCGCAGTCTGTAGATACCGTACATACTTGTCGTGCATGCAAATGGAATCTGAGTGTGGGTGTAGTGCGACCTTCTCTTGCAGTCTATTCCAGTTTCCATAAATTGCTGGTGGTTGCCGGAGCTATGAATAGAATGTCTGGCAAAATTTAGATCAAGGCTGTCGTAGTGGTCAGTTGAGTAATCAAACATAAAATGGCTGTAACTTTTTTAATAATCTCTAAATGCTTCCATATCTTCAGCATCAGCAGGGTGGTTTGCAGCATTCATCCTGTGGTAATCACAAAAATATCTGGTCTGGATTCAAAAATTTGAATAAATCCACCTTATTCAGAAAAATCTGACTTCTACATTGTAGTTGCCTCCGTTGAAGACTGAAAGTAATAAGAATTAGGGGAGCATCTGCGTTTCATGCTACAAAATGATACCGGCTCAATGTATGTATGTGCGTGTTTGTGTGTGTGTGTTTGTGTGTATGTGTGCGTGTGTGTTTTGTGTTCTCCCACCCATCAAATGGCATCTGTTACCATGACGATTGTATAACTTTCTCCACACAGGAGGTGAACGATGCGGAGAAGAACGACGCCCTAGAGAAAGTGGAGGACCACACAATGCAGGGTCTCAGGGAGCTGGGAGCCTTTGGGCTGCAGGTCCCAGTGGATCATGGAGGAATCGGTCTGACCAATACACAGGTATTTTCAAAGAAACTCTGTGGCTCTTTTTTTTTTCTGATGTTTCTTTTAAAGTGAGCTCTCAATTTGTACACGTACCTTTGATACTGATGCTGTAGCTTACATGATAGTTCTCTCATAAACCAACAGTAATTTGTCTTTATTGATTTTAATTGTTTTTAATAGAATCATATACTTTGTTGGTCTTTGAATATGTTCTGTTTTCATTTGTTTTGTTTATAGTTGTTTAAAAAAAAAATTCAGCTTGGAAAGAATAAGCTATGGTCCTTTGTGATGATTTGTACCAGATCAGAAACTAGCCATCGAAAATGAACAGTAGTGAAAGATTGGGGGGGGGGGGAGGGGGGGAGGGGGGGGGAAGGGGGAGGGGAGGAGGGGGAAGGGGGAGGGGGGAGGGGGAGGGCGGAGTGATGGGCTTATTTCCTTGCATGAAAGTTGCTCAGCTACAAATGTATTGAATTCAAGGATATGGCCTGTTGGTTCATGCATACAAGTTAATCTCTTCTCTGTCTTAATGTACTGTATGTCCAAAAAAAAAATTTCAACGGGACCCTCCACAATGATGACTTTAAAGGGTGTGTACAGTTCTGGTCGAGGTGAAGATTTAGCTTGTAACATTTTGCGAGATATTCAGAAACTACTCTATGAGATGTCAAAGAGCATGCAGTTCTAAGGGGTATCAAAAGTTTATTCGATAAAAATCGGTTTTGAAATAGCTGAGATATCCAAAAACAAGGTGAAACAAAGATATCCTAATAAAGTTGGGGCATGTCGCCTTTTATTATTAGCACTTTTTTGGATATCTCAGCCATTTGAAAACCAATTTTCATCAAATAAACATTGAATCCTTCTTAAAATTACATGCTCTTTCATATTAACAGGAGGCTTTTCATTATCTCACTTAGGAATGTTCAAAACATGAATCCCTACAACCAGTACTGTACAGTACTGTACAGTACTGTACAGTATAGTGAATCAATCCAAATACAGTTTCAGGGTACGAAACTATAACTCAATGCCCACATCTTACAGAAAACCCCATTTGATTTGCTTCAGTGGTCGAAGAGAAATGAGGAATTTTGGAGAGCATGTCAGGAATCTCTTCCCTCAAAGTTCTGTCTATTGTATTCACACACAAGAGCATCAAAGTGCTAAACTTGGAAGGATCAGACTCATGACATGCTTTACAACAATCCACATTTCTCTGTGACCACTTAACCAAATTGAATGGGGTTTTCTGCAAAATAGAGCTAAGGTATTATATTTTAAGACCTTGAAGTAGCATTTAGACAGTTTAATCATATTGGGTGGGATTATCAATGCGAAAATCTGATTGTAATTTTCTTTTGGAGATACTGTATATTTTTTTTTTTTTACAAAATTGTGAAAATGGCACAGGAGTATCATCATTTGCTGAGTATATTAGCAATTGTTTTTTTTTTCAGTATGCTCGCTTGGTGGAGATCGTCGGAGAGCATGACCTTGGGGTCGGAATCACACTGGGCGCCCACCAGTCCATTGGCTTCAAGGGCATACTGCTCTACGGCACTGAGGCGCAGAAGGAGAAATACCTGCCGAGCCTGGCGGCTGGCGAGAAGATGGCAGCCTTTTGCCTGACGGAGCCGGCCAGCGGCTCTGACGCCAGCTCCATCCGATCGAGGGCGGTGCTGAGCGAGGACGGCAAGCATTTCATCCTCAATGGGAGCAAGATTTGGTGAGTGTGGGGCGCCCTCTGCGGAATTTACCGAGTGCACAGTGCTGTGGACACAATCTTGTAATGCCTGAAGAAGCATCTAGTATGGTCGTTGTGACTCAAAAGAGATGTGCTTGATATGTTTAACATTCTGTTCATCTCATGGCAAGAAATTCATGGGGTGATATTTCTGCAACATCACTTTGTGATCTTGAAGGAAATGGAATCTCTCATCACTGTTGAATACAGATGGGCTGAATTGTGCTTATAGACGGCCGAGATCGCGGGGGGGGGGGGGGGGGGGGGTGATCACAGGAATATTTTAGGCACTGTATATTGTTGTAGTAGTGTACATTTGAATTGGTGTTAATTTTGAGATACCCTTTGGATTCTATGTGCAGGCATCTGCATGGATACTATTTGCACTATCTGTAATCCCGGGTCATCCTGTTGTGCTAGTGAAGTCTTTATCACATTATCATATGCATCAGCAAAGGCTGCTTGTCTGACAAAACAAGCATTGCATTAGAAGTATATGTTTTGGCATACAATGATGTCATGTACACATATAGTTTTCTAAAGATGTACATGTTTCTCACCCAGGTATAATATATCAAGATGCTCTTGAATTAGTGTTATCTACTGACGACTGCCAACTATTTGCTTGAACTCTTATTCATTTGCTCAAACTCGTATTTAAATATAGAAAGGTATTTTCAGTGTTAGTAAAACATTCATGCTATCTTTTATCAGATGGCAGTGTGATTTGAGAGTATGATTGTGATGCTATTGCAACACTGTGTTCAAGGTTCTATTGTCAATGTAATACACATCATCATTTCAAAAAGCCAAAGTCTTAGCAAACAAACCTCCATCCGCTTTTTATGGTATCTAGAACACATGCTATTTGTCCCTCTTTTCTTGTAGTGTTTGATGTTCACTGTCTTATTTTAGGCCATGCTGCAAGTGGAGATAATGGTTGTTTTTTTTTTTTTCTTATTTCTTGATGAGCTGCTCTTAGTTCAGTAAACATGTTTTTGATTGACGTTGTCCCTCAGTGGAAAATGTGTTGCATTGCATAGAGAGTGAACCACTACTTTCTTAAAATTACAATTAATTCATTAAAGATTTCAAAATTTCAAATCTTTAGAACATGTCAGAGCATGTGTTGTAAAACTAGTCAGGATATGTGAATGTTTAATGCTGGTGGTATATGCAAGGTTTCCAAAAAGAAAATCCATTATGTTGTATCTGAGGACCATGCAGTTGAATATTGATAAGATCTTGTGTAAATTGTTCTTTTTCCCTCCCACACTCCAGGATCAGCAATGGTGGCCTGGCAGAAATTTTCACCGTGTTCGCCCAGACCGCTGTCACCGATGCCGAAGGAAACACGAAAGACAAGATTTCGGCATTCATTGTCGAGAGGAGCTTTGGGGGAGTGACCAGGTATGAACGTTTGTGTTAAACTCATTGGGCCGAATTCACGAAGGTGGTTTGAATTTAGACCATGGTTTAAATTCAAACCATAATCTAAAATAAGCGCAAAATAGGCATACCTTGGACATGTGCGTATCAGGGCGCGTTTGTTACTGGATGTCTGTTGGTGTACGCAGTCTGTCAATCGTATTTGTGCAAAAGAAATTCGCATAAACTATGGTCTAAATTTAAACCACCTTTGTGAATTCAGGCCATTAAGTCCTTGGGAAATTTTATTGCAAAAATCATATTTTTTATTATTAAATTGGCAGCTCTGATTACTTGTACTGCATATCTTACTTTGGAGAAAAATTAGTAGGCACTGGTAAAATGCATGAAATGTGTACAAAACCACAATGAAGTGTACAATTTGAGAGGAAAAACAGTAATTTTAATCTCTAAACTGTGCTGTCAGTATTGGTACCATTCTTATGTTAGAAAATGAATAGTAATATCCACAATACTTAATTGGGGATGTTTTTGCCAACATTGCACTCAGGCTATGTGGTTTGTTTTTTTTTTTAAAGATTATATCAAAATATTCAAAGTTGGAAATAACAATCTGATTTGCCTTCTGTGATAGCCGTTGGGCCTCTGTGATTTCTTTCTTTAAAAGAAACATACAATATTGATACTGTTGCAGGAGTGTAAGACTTCATTTGCTCTGCTGTACCTCATATTAAGAGTCTTGTGGAAGATAGTAAACTGACATACGTGCTACTTCAAAGATATGTCTTGTTTCAGAATGTCTTTCCTCTTAGTGCAACATTCATGTTTGACTTGCACATTTCATGCTCAGATATAGTGCATGATGTGATTGAACTTTTTTTCACTGTTAGAACATGCCGAGTGTGCAGGAGTATATTTGGATCCACAATGTTTAATGAAACACTTTTGTGCTAAGACTAGATTTCTGTTCAAGACATTGCTTGCTTGGTTCTTCCCACAGTAGTGCCCTTGCTAGTGCTGAAAATGTAATCTTTTCCAGTAAAGTAGAAAAGATGTTCCTCATGACAACAAGCCTGTCCATTCATTTTTTTTTTCAATTAATATTTTTGTTCCAATATCACAAATTCTTTCCAGTAAAGTAGACGGGGTGTTTTAAAATCTAAAAGCCTGTCAATTCATTTTTTTTTTTCAAACAAAATTTTAGTTCCAATATCACAAATATTTTCATATACAACTGTTACAACAAGTCAATGTAATATAAAATATATGAGTAGATGTTTAAAGTGGAAGAGAAATATTAGCAAGTGCATAAACCTGTATATACATGTATCTATTCGTTCAAAACATGTGTGTTATTGGAAAAGAGAGGCCCACTTTAAAGACAAGGATATAGATATGTGGGCCACTCAATTGACTATAAGAGGTATGCCCAACATAACAACAAATCATGCACGCAAACAGGGTCATTACGATATATGTTGAATGGAAACAAATTGAATAAGTCATTTCTAAGTCCTTGATGGATTAAAAAAAAAAAAAATGCCCATTAAAGGGATGGTATAGTATTGGTGGAGATGAGGATTGAGTTTTGAAACCACTTATGAAATAGTATAGAGCATACCATTGTGGAGGAATTTAGAGTTTATTTGATGAAAATCGGTTTTTGAATGGTTGAGACATTCAAAAACAAAGTAAAACAAAGCATTCGTAATTAAAGGTGGGTGCCACCTTTTATTAGGATTGCTTTTTTTGGGATATCTCGGTCATTTCAACACCAATTTTCATCAAATAAATTTTGAATTCCTCTTGGAATCACATGCTTTTTCACATTTCATAAGACGTTTCTCATTATCTCACCAAAAAATGTTAGAAACCTGAAGTTAGGATACAACCACAATTATACGATCCCTTTAATCCGAATACACAAGAAAAACAGCCTTTGTAATGACAAATTCCTGTGACTTTCACCTGACAGTGGTCCTCCAGAGAAGAAGATGGGAATCAAGGCATCAAACACAGCTGAGGTCTACTTTGAGGACGTCAAAGTTCCTGTGGAAAACCTTCTCGGAGGTGAGGTGGGGGGGAGGGGGATGACCCTTTTATTCTCCATGCAGGTGGAAAATGTCTGTGGGCTGCTAGAAAGTGATAAGTTATGAAATTAGATTTCTCTCCTTTTTGGGGTGAAAAATCTTGAGTAAGTTCAGTGGGTTCACCCACCCCCAACATAATCCACTAAAGACAAACAACGTACAGAGTGTTGCAAATCAACATGCCTTCTGTTGTGCTTCCCTGCCCTGGAAATAAAAACAAACTCGTGTTAATGTGTTGTTTGAAACTTTGCATCTTGGTGTAAATGAGGAAGAGAGATGTGTGGTAACACTATGTGTATGCAGTCATTGAAAGGATTATTGTTTGGAGAAAGAAGACCCTAGAAAGAGGAGAGTGAAGTAGCAAAGTGACGTAGGGAGAGTGTGAGGAAGGCAAATAGTGACAGTTAAAGGGTAGCGGTGAACTGGGAGTTGAGGTTGCACAAAGTTTTATTACAGCCTATTACGTGATATCACATTTTGTTGCGTTCACCCCATTTTATTATGGCCTAGTAGGGTTCTCACTAGCACTGGGACTGCCATGGCACAGTTTTTGACAGCCTGTCACATTTGCCCATCCCTTCCCCCGGGTTGTCTCACGTCCGTCCCGTTTTGTCCACAATGGCCTGAAACGTGACTGCTGGTGCCGCTGGGAACGTAGTGTAAATGTAGCATAAACAAACACAATGTTTATTATTGGTAAAACTGGTAGCATCCACAATCAACCATTCAAGCTGCAGGATTGTGTGGCTATTGTCTTATTTCCGTCTGAAACAAGACTACAAATGCCGACTCGCTCTTTTCAAGCAGTAGAGGGCTCATTTCTATATTTGTTTGACCTGCCCTTGCAGAGGTTGGCCAAGGCTTCAAGGTGGCCATGATGATCCTCAACAACGGACGCTTCGGCATGGGCGCTGCCCTTGGTGGCACCATGAAGGGCCTCATCAAGAAAGCTGTAAGTCCTGCTTTTCCCTTAAGTCTAAGAGCATGAATGTCTGTAATTCAGTGTAATTCATCCACCAGTACTTTCGTAATGATAGTGATCCAGCACATGATAACACAAACTTAGGTGCAAATCCAGAAACGAAAGCATTCTAACTTGTTTCTAACTTCAAAAGTTTGATGTTTAGATTGGTTGAAGAAATTCAATTAGAAATTTGGCAAACAAGATTCTGAGCTGTCAAAGTGCAAGATCATAAGTACCGTTCTTGATTTCTTTTAGTGAGGATATAAACATGTGACAGTGGTGAGAATCAGTGATGGTAAGGCCCATAGGAACAAAGTCGGAAGGATTCAGAGCCGTCTCAAAAATGATCATGGAGATAATGATAAATGATAGTCTTGACATTGATTGTTAGTTTTTTCAGTAGCATTATGATTAATTGTATCGATGATGATGATAACAGAGAAAGAAAAGAATGAAGAGACACAGTAATAATGAGATTGTTAATGGTTAAATCGATGTAAACCTAAATCCCTGTTTTTAAATCGTGCTTAATTCCACAAAATCAAGATGCTAATTACTGGAAAATAGGCATGCAAAAATATTAATGTGCTTTTGTTTTTGCACTAGATTCTGTTTGCGCAAAATGTGTGAAAATTTCCACACCACAAAAATTTCCACTTTTACAGTGTTAATCATGACCAAACAACAATAACAACAACAACAAAACCCCACATTCCTCCCGTCCCTAAAAAAAAAAAAAAATATATATATATATATATATAAAAGATAAATAAATAGATAATAAAAATAAGTTCTTGAACATGGACATTTCCTTCCTTGACCCGCAGGTGGAGCATGCGGCTGGTCGCAAGCAGTTCGGCTCCACTATCGACAGCTACGGGGCTATCCAGGAGAAGCTGGCCCGCATGGCGGTCAAGCAGTACGTGAACGAGAGCATGGCCTACCTGCTCTGCGCCAACATGGACTCCGGCTCCAAAGAGTTCCAGCTAGAGGCCGCCATCAGCAAGATCTTCGCCTCCGTAAGTCTGGGGCTGGGAACCAAGTCCGTCCCTCTTTTGGTCCTCCATGACCCCTTCTTTTTTCTTTTTCTTTTTTTGTGGGGGGAGGGTAAAGGGGGGATGCAGGAGTGTATGAGGGTCATTATGACCCTGTACCTCTTTTTCCCGATCCACCCCTGCCCCCACTTTCTTTCATTCCATTTTCCTTCTTCTTGTTTGCCTCTAAACAGAGATGCCAACTGTTACTGTATGTGCTATATACTTCACATAGTTTTTATTTTGGATTTCGCCCAGAATTTTGCGAGATTTGTGAATTTAACAACACGCAAAAATATTAAGCCTGATCTCGGCATGAATGTAACTTGCACACATACATTTTTCCATTCATTGCTGTACTCTATGATTGTGAAGTTAACCATTTGCGCAATTGTCGGAAAGTCCCAATTCATACAAAATTAGACTTATCTTCTTGAGAATTTCAGTTTTTTTGAATTGTGCTCTTTTTTTCTGTTGTTTTGTTTTTCTATGGTGTGCCCTAATTCTTGTAAAGATAACCAGTATATGGATATGTGTGCATATGTATGATGTTGTGAGAGCAATGTGTGAACTTAAGAGTTTATGCAGTTAGGTGGACGTATTAGAGGCCATGTTAAGGTAAATGACAACAGTACTGTTCTTTGCCCTGCTGGGTAAATGAGAGTTTGAATTGATTGAGTATAGATGTGTGAAATGTTTGCCATTTATCAATTGCAGCTTCAGAGAAATATATGTACTCTCATCAAGGCTTCAAATCTTTGTTTTTTAGCTCATGTTTTCCCATCTTCGATGCTTCAACGTGATTTAAAAAATGAAAAGTTGAAGCCTTGACACGAGGCTAGCTGCGACTATGTTTACCCAATGACTCAGGTTTCACACATCATTAAACCTGAATGACTAATTGCCCTTCATTCCTATCTCTCTCTTTCTCGTCTGCTTCCCACACGTGACCTTGTGACCCCTTCCAACAGGAGGCAGCCTGGTTTGTCGCTGATGAGGCCATCCAAGTCTCAGGAGGGATGGGTTTCATGAAGGTGTGCATGCAACCTCTTTGAATCATTTTGGGCTCTTCTTTCTTTCTTTCTTTCTGTCTTTTTTTCCAGTCATACTACGAGGCTTATGAAAGCAAGCCCATAGTGTAATAGTGATACCTCTGTAAGCTGTTGTAGTAGTGAATCACAGAAGCAGCGGTACTAGTAGTATCAGTAGTACAGTCAAACCTGCCATAGTGACCACCTGTCTATATGACCACTTAACTCAATTTCCCCCAATAAAAAAGTCATGTTAAAGACCCTGTCTGTAGTGGCCACCTGTCTACTACAGCCATTTTTTCGTCTTTGGTGGCCACTGTGAACGGCTTTGACTGTAGTAGTCACACTCACAGTAAAATAGACATTGACAAAGAAAAGCGAGTAGTAGCAGTAGCAGTAGTAGTAGTAGTAGTAGTAGTAGTAGTAGTAGCAGCAGCAGCAGCAGCAGTAGTAGTAGTAGTAGCAGCAGCAGCAGCAGCAGCAGTAGTAGTAGTAGTAGTAGTAGCAGCAGCAGCAGTAGTAGTATTAGTAGTAGTAGTTGTCCTTGTCATCGTCATCATAGTTGTATTAGTGGTAGAAGAAGTAGAAATAGAAGTAGTATTACTGCTGCTTGCATTGAAAGTTGTACATGTTTCACACGTGAGCACTGTGATTTACCGAACTTCATGGTAATGATAATAAAAAGTGCTTACACCATTCTTAGGCACAGAGGGGTGCATAACACAACAATAAACCAACAAAACAAATTGATATGTGTTTAAAAATGCACCAGATGCAAGGGACAACAAGAATCTTTTTAGAGCTGTCTTAAATGCATCATAGATTGAAGCTTAAATTGAGCACTCTGGAGTATGTAATACACAAGGAGGTGGGCTGTACTTCCCAAGAAGAAGAAGCAAATTCCACACACCATATACCAATTCTGAATCCAAAATGGATAAAACTGAAGTTGATGCTTATAAACAAGGATCAGATCCAACAATTTATTGTACAATTGCAGTATTCAGACAAAAGTAGAAATGGATTTTGGCCATAAAAATATGTCAGCATTGTTGAAAAAAAGACAAAAATCCAAATCATATTTTGAT
The DNA here is from genome assembly GCF_964275005.1 of Diadema setosum. Lineage (NCBI taxonomy): Eukaryota > Metazoa > Echinodermata > Echinoidea > Diadematoida > Diadematidae > Diadema > Diadema setosum. Next base: position 29,086,430 of record NC_092705.1, on the reverse strand, counting down.
CTTTTTATCAGGATTATGGCCTTGAACGAGTGATGCGCGACCTGAGGATCTTCCGAATCTTCGAAGGCACCAACGACATTCTGAGACTCTTTATCTCTCTCACAGGACTCCAGGTAAGATAGCAGCGGGAAAATCTCTTTTCTTATTCCCACAGCTGCCTTCTGCTGAATTTCTGTGCTATCTAGCTCTGCCAAGGAAGGAGGAGGTTATGTGATCATTGGCGTTGGTTTGTCTGTTTGCAAAATAACTCAAAAAGTTGTGAATGAAACTTGCAGGAAAAGTTGATAATGACGCAAGGAACAGATGATTCAATTTTGGTAGTGATCCAGGAGTATTTGTGGATTTTTTAGGTATTTTTTTTATCATTTGGCAGATAGGGTCAATGAACTTGGGAGTTCAAGCTTTGCGTATTTGAGGTTTGCATACTCGCTCGATAGTGCATGCTCTGCTCGGGCGAGGCACCATGTAGCTGGAAGCTGATGACATAAACAAAAGGCTTTTATATTGATAAATTGGGCGATTTTCACCATGTGTGCATAATGGATGGAAATGAGCTGCTTGGGAGAGGTCTGCACTCTCCCAAGTGCTTTTCTAGTTTATGCCCTTGAAACGTATGTTTTTTATTTGGCATCGTTACAGAGACTCCAACTCTCCCGTTTTCGACGGGAGATCTCCCGCCGAAAGCCCATTTTTGCAAAATCTCCCGTTCTCCCGTTTGAGATTTGATTTCTCCCGCCCTGGCTCTGAGTCATCCGGTGGAAAGGATTTCTCACTTATTTCTATTGTATGTTGAAAAAATAAGCCTTAGAACGCACCAGAGAACACCTAGAACCCAAGGAACTTCGCGCCTCGCACACATCAACTTAGAGTCTCCCATTTGCTAGGGGTTTCGGGCGGGAGAATCTCCAGATCAGAAGGTGCTTGGGGTTGGAGTCTCTGTCGTTGTTCTTCATACTCCTCTGATACATTGAACAATCTCTGGCCTCTGTGTATTAAACTTGTATGTTTGTTCATCACCAGAGTGCCGGCAAGCACCTGCAGGGCCTGCAGAAAGCCATGAGGAACCCGGCCGCCAACCTTGGGGTCATCATGGATGAGGCTAACAAGAGGGCCAAGAGGTGAGGCTTTGCACCCCCTGCACCCTCCTCCTCTCCCCCCCCCCCCCCCCCCCCCCGATACTGTTGGCTCTTCCCAAATATACAAAATATAAAACTTGGCACATGCATGAATTGATTTATGAGGAATTTTGTTTATCATGGATGGTTAGCTCCTCTCGAATCAAACTTGGCATGTCTATGGATCAATTTTTATGAGAAATTTAGTTTTTATGCATTTATCTCAGTACCTGCCAGGATGGAGTGGAAAAGAAGTTGAAATTAATATCCATCCACTGCCATATGTTTCAGTTGAAATGCTTCCGGCTGTGTATGCCTGCTAAAGCCATTAATAATATCATATGAAAACAATCATCGCATGGAGTGTTAGATTGTACATCCACTTCAGTGATGAAGCTCTGTGAATACATGCTTTGATATTCTCATTCTTCACAATTCTCGCCACCGACAATAGGCGATATCAAGTGATATCGTACGACACCTCCGATATCAAACCTCTCAGGCTGGGACAGTAACTTCCGGTTTCATGCATTTTGGGTTCTCCCCATAGAGATTCACGGGGAGGAATGCTGTTGAGCGCCGCTCGGCTCATCCATGTCGATTTTTGTCCAGTTCTTTCCTTTTAGCATCATCAGAAGTACACTCTGCTGCCTCACAGAAAAACCCCATGGTGTAATGGATAGTTATATTCGGGAAATAAACAAACTAAAGTCCAAACAAATATATTTCTTTGGATCCAAAACAAAGCTGGCATGTTTGCGAATCGAAAAGCACACACGCAAATCAATAACCGGAAGTCACTACCCTGGCCCTAGAGGTTCGATATCGGAGGTATTGTACGATATTACTTGATATCACCTTGATATCGCCTATTGTCGGTGGTGAGAATTGCCCTGTATTTTTCTTTGCTCCATTGTTGTTTGTCATCTGTTAATTTCTTTCCTTCATTCCAGTCTCACATAATCATTCCCTCTATTTTCTCTCTCCTTTTGTCTCTCATTGTTTTCTCTTTTCTTTTCTCTCTATTTCATTCATTCTCATTATTTCTCTGTCCTCTCTCTTTCTCCTTCGTGTCCCCTTTCTGCTCTCAAACTGTCACTTTCTTCTTTCTCCAGGGCAATATTGAGGTAACACTCAAGTCTTGATAAAATATGCAGACTCTGATCCAAATTGGTCCCCCACAATGAATATGTTTATACTATACTATGACTTGAAATGTAATGATTGTTGTTGTTAATGTGGAAATAAATGAAATGAAATGAAATGAATTGCTCCAAATAGATTGAGATAACCAAACATTTGTGTTTTGGAAGTGTAGATGTATAGTTCTCGTGGTGAATTTGATATAGAGTCCAGGAAATTGAGATAGCATTTTTTTATATGAGCAGATCATTATACACTCAGATGCAATTAGCTGGTATTTGATCATACTCGGCAAAAGTAATCACATGTTAAAAGGTTTCCAGACTTTTGCACAAGAATAATAGTTTTCAAGGGTGCAGCAGTCACTTTAGCCTTGTGTGGCAAGGTAGATTCAAGCTCCTTGTGTTGTGCAATTGCAAGTCTTAAGCTGATTTTGTTCAGCTCCTAATTGATTTGTGCCATCTGATTAATCAACTGCCCATTACGTAACATTCACTGAAAACGACCATTGCGTTCTTTCACTGTTGAGCATGCCAGTTCCAATGAGTAGCGACCGTTTACATTACTTCCCTAAACTTGTCATCAAACTCACAGTTTCAGACTTTAAGTGGTCACCGCATTTAGTTCATGGCTTGGACACAGCCCATTAATTACTTTTGTACAAAGGTCTTGTATGAAACAAATAGTGAATGGTCTCTATTTGTGCAATGAAAAGAGATTTCATATATGAGATGAAGATGGGAGTCTAATCAGCTTGGCTTTGTCTTTTTGAATAGAGCAAATTCTTTTCTGTATCTTGCAAAATGTACCATCACACTGGTGACCATTCATTACTTGATTTAAATTGCCCGTCATCATTCTGATGAATACTATGTGAATTTGTGCATACTAACTCATACTTGATGAAATCCTATGTATTCAAGGTATTCCTACTAAGTATGACACATAACACCATTTTTCAAGGATATGTTAAGAATATTGGGCACTCGTTTGGCCTTTCAGGATGGTGGGCATCAGCTCGGCGCCCTCGCTTGGCGAGTACGTCCACGCTGACCTGCAGGAATCAGCCGGCCGGGCAGCCAAGTCCATGGAGGAGTTTGGTATCTCCGTGGAGGGCCTCCTGGTCAAGCATGGAAAGAAGATCATCGACAAGCAGTTCCTGCAGTGGCGCCTGGCAGACGCCGCCATCGACATCTACGCCATGGTGGCCACTCTTTCAAGGTCAGTGAACTTCGCCGAGATAAGGCCTTTTAAAAATAATAATAATGATAACAGCAGGGGGTATTTATAATGCCCTTTACCACTCAGTCTGAGTGCTCAAAGGGCATGAAAAATGTCACACACAACATAAAAGAGATAGGGGAAAGAAAGAATTCAGAAATTGAATAATTGACTAATCATATCGTCGCTGGGGTGACAAGACCTCGTATCTACAAAATGTCAAATGTTTAGGAGAGCCAAGAGCATGGTGGCCAAAGCACTATGGTGAATGGGATAGCTTTTCCTATGACATGCCATGGTGGCTTCATTTTTGGGGTAAGACACTTGGGATTTGGACAGGACATCACTTAACTAATTATTTGGCCATTAATCCAAAAGTCATTTTCACCAAATTTGCAGATACAAGGTCTTGTCACCCTAGCGACGATATGCCAAATGTGTTTTTAGTGTTGTCTCAAAAGAATCCATTGAGGAGATAGTACAAATGTGTAAGGAAGCTTGTTCCAGAGAAAGGATCCTGAGTGAACAAAAGACCTGTCACCCTCCATGGTTTTTGTTTTTGTTTAAACAAACATTCAAAAAGGGTGCCAGAGGCATTATTTTTGTCAGTTTTCAGTAATGTGCAGTGTGATGGTATGGAGAGATTATTCTGCCAAAGTAGGGCATCCTGTGCTGATAACCAGTGAGGGTGAATCATAATTCAATGAAATTATAAGGAAATGCATGAAAAAAAAAAAAAAGAGTTTTGAATATTAAACTGGAATGCCAATCAAAGTTTGATGACAATTACAGAGAAATTTTTAAGCAATTGGACTGATGATAAAATTGCACCTGCCTGAATATCAGTAAGTGAGCGAAGGTTTGATATGATTCCCCTGAAGTACCACGAAATGGCCATTTAGGAATTTTGGCTATGACATTACCCAAGTGTCACTTGCTACGTATCCAATTATGTTTAAACTATAACTGAAATCTGTTTAGCTAATTTGCCACTGCTGTTATACACAACATGGCTTCAGAAGTTAGTTAAGTGCTAGGATAATGCGTCGTTGTATAGTATTTTGAGATCAAAAGTGCGCTATAGTAAAAGTCAGTCTATCAAACTTTTTTTTTTTCCTGAAGTGCCCTCCCCATGCGGTTGTGTGCATGTATGTAAAACACTGCCAATCCGTGACTAAATCGTGTCCAAGCAGTAGTATTGAATCACATGCAGAACAAGCTGCATGCAATTTACTCTCACATGCAGTGGATATATACAGCTATGGCCCAATATATTATAAATCAAAGTAATGAACTACACAACATCACGTAGCAACCTCGATCAGTGCGCTCTGAGATTGTAGTACATTGGGGGAAGCTCTTTGGCTAACATTATGCATTTTCGTCGTTATCCAACTGAAATTGTGTATTTACAGCGATATTTCACATATTTCTTATGCATTTATATGCATTTTAATGCAAAAGTCAACAGTTCTGCACGCAAATGAGAACTATTTTTTTCACTGTCTGTACATGCACAGGGCATCCCGATCACTGTCAGAGGGCGCCCCCTCAGCCGAGCACGAAAAGCACCTCTGCCAGCTCTTCTGCAGCGAGGCATCGGACCGCGTCTCGGCCAACCTGAAGGCCCTGCGCTCCGCCGAGTCCAAGGAAAACTTTGGCCGGATGGCCTCCATCTCGCAGCAGCTCGTCCAGTCGGGCAACGTGGTGCCGGACCACCCCCTCAAGTGTTAGCCGCCCACCGACCGCACTCGCAACTTCATCAAGATGAAGCGATTTTCGGTGAAAACTTTTTGCGTGAAAACAAACAAACAACAACAACACCAAGACATTGCTTGCGCGCACTGAAGTATGTGAAAACTGGGAAGCAAGACTAACCCTCATTTTCGAATGACTGTACAGAAATAACACTCGTCTTATTTTAATGCGCGACAAAGGATTCGTTGGATACAGCCATACCTCATGCCTTGTAGCACAAGAGCTACGTGGATGGGCTTGCAATACGATTGAAATATTCAGATTCTATGTATGTATGGAAAAATGTATGCAATCATGCCTGATGTAAGTTTCTACGTCTTCAACAGCACAGATCATCTAAAGAAGTTTTAGAAGCGTATCTGCTTGAATAAATCAGTGAATATTGCAGAAGAAATTATCAGTTTGCACACCTGCATGTCATTCATATGGGAAAATTTTTTGTTGGACTGTTGTATTTGCTTCCAAATGTATTTAAAGAAGCCACATACAATTTGTATTAAGTTGGTGTTTTGTTCAAAAATAGCAAAATGCCCCTTCAAAATGAAACTTTGTGCAGAGGAAGTCATGTTGTGTTCCATGTTTTGTTTCATGGAATTTTTAAACAAATGTATAGTCTATATTAAAGTTTCATTGAAATAATACATTAAATCATGAGAAACGTAACTGTCCATGTGTTCATTTATATCTGCAGTTTGTATATCTTTCCTAATATATTTGCATACCACGTGGTATGAGTTGTAGATGACCCTTTGGGGCATATTTCGGGAACAATGTTCTAACCATGTGCAGCTTGTAAGCAAAACTATTATAACTTGAATACACGCTACAGTGCACTCCTGTTATAACGAACAAGGTTATCATGAAAATCTTGTTACAACAAAGTGAAAATTCAGGTCCTAGAATTATTCTCTAGATCTCTCTTTATACTGTATTGTTTGGCTTTAATGAAATTTCCATATAATGAAAGAAAACTGCATATGGGAGTGCCCTGTAATGTGCTATCATGAACCATTCACAGATTTAATGTACCAAGAAATATGCCAGCCGAAATATTTAGCAAGTGTGTACCCAACAGATGTTCTTGTCAAATATTGCTAATCAAACATGTTCATGTCAAAGAAGTATCATTTTTCATAGTTATTTTTACTGCACTGGAATTCACAGATAGAACTAGATTGTAATTGAAATACATGTAGATATAAATTTCACTAATTAAACTCTGTGATTATTTGTTTCTTTTTCATTATGCTCGTATCTTTGACAGGAATTATGTAGACTATTCATGAATGTTAACTAGAGTGCTGCAACCCCCATCTCTGGTGAAATTTCGTATGGAAGAAATATGAATGAGTGAAATGTATTCGTAATTTCCATTAAAATTCATGCATCAAAACCAGGGAGGTTCCCTAAAAGCTTTCAGGGGGGTCACTTGTGTGTAGCATCCATTGTAGTAGCCAATGAAAATTCCCCTATCAAAGAGACTTTTTGTACTTTCCTGCTGAGACGTGAAGAGGAAGTTAGTTTTTGGGGAGTTTCCAACAAAATTATGGAGACATGTCCGCTCTCCTTTGACATCAATGCACTGTTATGATGTTACATCTTTGATACATAGTAGCATTGTAGGATGACGGTTCCTGCTCAAACCAGGCATCCAAATGGGACGAGCAAAGTGTAAACACTAATTATTGCTAAGGTCTGCCTCACACTGCGATTTCTTGCAATTCGACGTCGCACCACAGAAGATTGCCAGGTGGCGCACAGCTTGACAAGGTCTGTGATACTCAACAGCTGGCAATTTTTTCAACTTACCTGCTTTGGGGAGCAACAGTGCACAATATTGCTCAGTGTTGCATTGAAACGCACCACAAGCTATAAAAAATCTAGTAAAAAAAAACTAGTCAAAATCGCAGTGTGAGATGGGCTTTACTTGGATTCAGATATATGATGCCTATTTCCCTTTGGCCGAAGCTAGGCAAAGTGGCCAGGTCCATATTGTTTCATTCTCCTAGCTTTCTTCGTAAAGGTACTTATTGATGACTTGAAGCTAGCCTAAACTTTGCATGATGACACTATTTCTACTACAGTGTTTACTAAAACAGACAAAAACAAACTAAAAAGGATTACAAAATTTGGCAATAATCTGAAAAGCTGCTCACAGAATACAAGTAATACTCTCGGCATTGATGCCAGGGATGTTTAATAGCTTGCCCAATGTGGATTATTCTTTGACTCACATGTACCTTTATTGGTTGCAAAAATGGCATGATGTATTTTACTTTTAATCGATGTTAAAGGTTTTGCCCGACAGCTTTCATCACTTATACATGTATTTATTATGTTCCTTAGCCATTATTCTCAAAGACATGATTTTTCCTCAATATTACAGAAAAAAAAAGTCCTACAATTGTATCTTTTGTGGCATTCATTTGAAGTCACTTTTCTGTCTGCAATGTTCTCTTATGCACAGTAACACACACTATTTTGTGAACTTCACAACCCCACTTTAATGTAAATTTGTAAATTGAAATAAAAGCACCTATTGTTGAACCTATGATCATATTTTGAATATTTTAATTCCGAAAGCAGTATTTCAGTTTCTGGTCCATATTGAGATACAAGTAGGCACATGACTGGAGTGTTTGAAGAGATTGAATTGATGAGTGTGTGAAACCTACCCTAGCGAGTTACTGTTACAAGTACTGTTTATGTGACCCTGCATCACAAAACCTACAAAAAGTCGCCAGACGTGGATTTTCAGTTAAGAGCAGATTCTGAAAGAGCAGACTTTAAGCTTTAATGTGTATGACTCAATTCAAAAGGACTCTCCTAACCTATCCTAACATTGGAAAGAAAGCTCACACTCTGTAAAGTGTGAACTGAGAAGAGGCTTCGAAGTACATAGTCTATTCAAGCGCTTAATCTTTACCAAACCATGCTATCTGTGCGATGAATGGAAGAAAAAAAATGCTGTAAACCACCGTAGCAACAACAATAAAGATTATCCGATTAAGCTCAAATTAAGCATGCTTTATCAACACATTCTTTAGATGATCAATATCACCTTTCAAAGCAGTAGCATTATCCTTTCTAAAGTCTTTAGAGTTTAAATTGGAGAGTATGGACAAGGTTTTTAAGAATGAATTGGGGACACAGCTCATCACACTATTCTACCAAAAAAAAAAGCGCTCGAGAAAAAACTGCTAAAAACACAATTTCCTGTTCCTTTTATGATTTTAAACTTAAGTATATTGTAGAAGAAGACTTGCTCTTTCAGAAAATATGAAAATCTCCAGATTGGCAAGGTTGACCCGTTTCACCTATTTTCAGTTCTAACACAAAATCAATGTGTGCGACTTCTTGTTCGTTTTGTGATGCACGGTCACATATGGTCTAGATGTTTAAAGTACAACGGTATTGGATTATACATTTAAAATATTTCAGTGCTACATTATGTGTTGTTTACTGTAAACGAGGAATGTTCACATGCATTTTAATTTCACAAATGCATGTGAAAGCTCTTGTCTACACAATATATGCATTGAATTTTAGAGGCAACTCGCAAAAATTTCATGCCGCGAAAAAGGCTGTTGGCTCCAATTCGCAAAAATTTCATGCTGTGAAAATATCGTGTTTTACAGTATTCAGTTGCATTGCTTAAGCTGTTGGAACTAAGAATACATATAAAGGCCTACGAATAAACTAAACTAAACTAAATCTGCAAAAAAATATGTGATAGTGATGCATGTTGTTAGAGCTGTTGGAAGTTGGAAGACTAGGGCTTGCGAATGGAGGAAAAATTTAATGATTTTACAATGCATATATACTGGTACAGTACATCTTTAATGGTGTGTGTTGTTTGAACTATTGGAAGTTGGGAGTATGAGGGCCTGTGAATAGAAGAAAAATGTCATTTTTTAATTTTATTTTGCAGTACACATTTTCTGGTGTGTGTTGTTTCAGCTGTTGAAAGTTCAAATACAAGGACCTGTGCATGTGGTAAAAAGTCTTAACTCAATGCAAATGATCATGCATTCTGTTGAGCATTGTTTCAGTTGTTGGAAGTTATAACATTCGTGAAAGTTTCATGCCATGAATGTTTCAGGTTTTACAGTCAATAAGAAAAAAAGGTCACAGTTATGCAACACACGCATGCATTTTCTGGTGCTTGTTGATGTGGCTGAAGTTTCATCAGACACAAATTAGGTTTCAGAATTATGAAAAGAAAAGAAATGATTAAGAACTAACCATTAAATAAGATAAGAGTGAGAGGAAAATAGAAAGTGGGTGCTGAGTGCAGCTGTGAGTGTGGTATGTGCCTCTTGATATGATTGTAAGATATAGGGGCAGCCACAAGAGTCATAAATAAATGCACACACAGTGTATTATGTATTTGTGTTTTATGAAGCAAGGAGTTTATTCTGCCTGAGACAAGAGAAATTCTAGAATACAAAATCATACATGATAAATGAATATACTTAAAGGGGAATGCTACCCAAATATGCATGTGGATTGAGTGCATGCAGCAATAAGTAGAACATAATCAGTGAAGTCTCAGGAAAATCAGACAATCTGTTCAAAAGCTATGAATTGTTTAACTTTCTGCCATTGCTAGATGAAGAGACTACAAGTTTGTGATATCACAGCAGCAGGACCATATACAGAATATTTCACAATTTTTAGAAAAAGAAAAAAAAGTTAAACGTTCCGTCCACTTGTTACTGACGTACATATAAGTTAAGGGTGATATTATTCCCCCGCTATCTGAAAGAGGTACCTCGAGTGCTCTTTCATTATGCTAGAAAAATGAAAATATATTGCATACTCTTCATATTTTCTTTCTATCGTCCTGCACAAACTCTTGTAGTCTTTTCATCCAGCGATGGTGGTACCAAAACCTTCAAATTCATGTTCATATTCAAGTTCGTAACTTTAGAATGGATTGTTTCGAACAGATAGTAAGATTTTCCTCAAATTTCACTAATGTGTTCTACTAATATTGCTGCATTCACTCAATCCACACATTGGGTATCATTCCCCTTTAAACGATAGATAAATTATGACAAATGTCCTACAATAAAACTACAAGTATACAATCAAGGTCTTTCACATCGAAATCATCGCCGTTAATTGGGTTAGGATTCAGCAGTTGATAGTAAAGTGTGTTGTAACTGTAGCTTACAGGAACAAGTCAGTGTGCATGATTTATTTGTAATTAGGAGATAAGAGACTCCAACTCTCCAGCTGTTTTGGCAGGAGATCTCCCACTTTAAGGCTATTTTCGCAAAATCTCCCATTCGAGTTTGAATTTCCCCACTTGTAGCTGTGTGTCTTTCGTTTAAGAATTGTTTCTCAGGCTTAACGGGTGTGTACAGTTCTGGTCGAGGTGAGGATTTTGCTTTTAACGTTTTGCGAGATATTCAGAAGCCACTCTATGAGATGTCAAAGAGCATGCAATTCTAAAGGGTATCAAAAGTTTATTTGATGAAAATCGGTTTTGAAATGGCTGAGATATCAAAAAACAAGGTGAAACAAAGAGATCCTAATAAAGTTGTGGCCTGTCGCCTTTTATTATTATCACTTTTTTGGATATTTCAGCCATTTCATCAATTAAACGTTGAATCCTTCTTAAAATTACATGCTCTTTCAAATTTCATAAGAGGTTTCTCATTATCTCACTTAGAAATGTTCAAAACATGAATCCTCACCTCAACCAGTACTGTAAAGTCCCTTTAAAGGAACAAGTCATTGTGCATGATTTCTTTGTTATTAGGAGATAAGAGACTCCAACTCTCCAGCTGTTTTGGCAGGAGATCTCCCACTTTAAGGCTATTTTCGCAAAATCTCCCATTCGAGTTTGAATTTCCCCACTTGTAGCTGTGTGTCTTTCGTTTAAGAATTGTTTCTCAGGCTTAAAGGGTGTGTACAGTTCTGGTCGAGGTGAGGATTTAGCTTTTAACGTTTTGCGAGATATTCAGAAGCCACTCTATGAGATGTCAAAGAGCATGCAGTTCTAAGGGGTATCAAAAGTTTATTCGATGAAAATCGGTATTTGAAATGGCTGAGATATCCAAAAACAAGGTGAAACAAAGAGATCCTAATAAAGTTGTGGCATGTCACCTTTTATTATTAGCAGTTTTTGGGATATCTCAGCCATTTGAAAACCAATTTTCATCAAATAAACGTTGAATCCTTCTTAAAATTACATGCTCTTTCATATTTCTTAAGAGGCTTTTCATTATCTCACTTAGGAATGTTCAAAACATGAATCCCCACCTCAACCTGTACTGTACAGTCCCTTTAAAATGTAGCATTCTCCCATCCACCTTTAGGTTAGTCATATATATATATATATATATATATATATATATATATATATATATATATATATATATATATATATATATATATATATATATACACAGTATGTTCACAAATAATAGCACAAAACAGCATCTTGAACCTTGAAGCTGCTCGGGGCCCATCAGTGGGTCCTGGACCAAACCCCAGTGGGTGCTGTGCTTCACGCTTGTGACATGTGCTATGCATACAGTGGACCGGCAATTTTCTTTCTTTTTATAGAAATTTCGCTATAACCGAACAAATAAACAATAAAAAACATAAAGCTGATGAAACTGCAGCTTGAATTTTTATTTCGTTGTAACCAGAATTGTGTTATAACCGTGTTCGTTATAACGGGAGTGCACTGTATATAAAATTGTGCATATGTTTGCGAGATTACAGTCTCCAGTTTGTGACAGGATCCAGGCGGGAGAATCTCCCATTCAACCCGTTGAGGACGAGTACCGAGTATACTCAGGCAAGCGTCTATGGGAAATGCGTGTTGTAGGAAAATAAATCTGCCTCAACGGGTTAAGACCCAGTAGAGTGTGGATTCATGGGTGGCCCAATTCACTGGCTGCCCTCTGGGATAGGCCTACATACGAAAACCACAATACCATCGGTCGGTGAATACGTGCATCGCGGCGTACACTCATCAGAAAATGTCGACTCCTGTCTAGATTCTCCAGCTGTGTGTGCACTTACATACAGATCAGTGATATAGTAGTACAGAATTTGTTTCAGAGATTCTCAAATATATCCGAACTGGTCCAGCCTTTCACTCCATGAATCCCCACGCTACAGGGTCTTTTGGAGATGCGTAGAGTTGGAGTCTCTGGAAGACTGCTCCACAGGCTGTACAGTGCTTGATATCTATTTGCCATAATCAGTGATGAGCTGGTGGAATGAAATACCGAGTTTCTTGCTGAATAAGAATGAATTCTACTGTTCAAAGTGAAGAGACTTGGAATGACATGGGTAGTTATCACACCCACTACAACCTACCAAATGATTATACCACAGTCTTTATCATATTGTATACAACAACTAAAAAAGAATGTAGCTATCCGATTGGTTGATTGCCCTTCACATGACATGCAGTTAAAAGTACCATCACAAGCTGTCGCTGTCAGCCATGCAATTTTGTTTGAGCAAAAATGGATATCAAACAGCTGATGTTACCAATTTTCATTGACTTCCTATTAAATTCATGATTGACATTGAGTTTTTGTTCCATTGCACGGCTCTGATGTCAAAATCAACAAACATTTGCTGCAGGCACTGAACAGTTTAAAGTGCGCATTCTGTCACTTATATTACAATAAATAAGTTAAACCAGTTTAACTGTGCATACAAATGACTATACTGTACTGTACTGTGACTGAGCTACTTATTCGCCTTTCACAAAAAATGGTTGCCATTTCTGTACTAAATTCAAGAATCTGTGTGGACCGCATCAGTTGACGTCTGAGGTGTTGTACAAAACAAATAGTGTATGGTCTTTATTCATGTCATGAAACAAGATTTCGCACTTGGTGAAAGATTAGGTGCACTTTTCAACTCGTCTTCACCCCATTGAATAGAGCGCCTCTATCTTTCACCTTGGCGAAATCTCATACCATCACACTCGTGACCATTCACTATTGGTATAACAATATGCAAAGATAGGTTCAGTGTCCTTGGCACCATATTATTCACACCATATCCAGGAAAAATATGCATAAATTTGAATATATTAGTAAACCGGAATATATTGTCATCAAACTGATTTTTCCCAACTTTTATGCCCCTTCCCAAGGCATATCTCTAGTCTCCTTCCTTAATTCTACCATTCTGATGCAAGGTGTCACAAGAGTCCACTTTTTTCGTCCACAGCGTCCCGATATCCGGTAGCTCTTTGTCCATGACTTGCAGGGCGAGATGCTGTATCTCCCTGTGCAGATCTTCCACGGACTGGTCGGCATTGATGACCTTCCGAACGGACAACGGAGACAAATATTGACAGTTACATTGATGATGGATACATTGTAACGTGAGGCACAATTTTAAACATTTTTAGATAAAACTGTTGTGTTCTTTGAACCCCTGATGTTAAAACTTTGTGCAGGTAGTAGAAGGTTTGTGTTTCGTTTTGCTATATGGGAGTCCAAAGAAGAAGCTATCTTACCATCAAAGATGATCGTCTGTCCAAAGGGTTGAGTACTAGAGCAACTTGCTCAGTTCTTATGAAAACTTACCCCAAGAAGAATGACTGACGGTTTCTCATACAACACTCTTACTTTGTAGCGCAAATGACAATATCACCTCACCATACAGAGCAAATCTTCAAAGAGGCAAACAACAAAATGTTCTTGAAGCATGTATATAGAAGCAGCTACAGGATAAACATGAAGAACAATGACTGTTGTGGGTAAGTAACAAGGTGCCACAGTGTATGACAGTGGGTCATTCATAAATCAATTTATGAATTTCACAGTATCTATCCTTACAGATGCAAGGCAGTATGGTGAGAGGACTACCTGTAAATTTGGGTTTTAATTGGTGTAACCCTATCATAACTGGGGGGTGTCAAATTGACCCCCTCCTCAACATTTCACGCCATGATTCTGCAATGCGCCGAGACTTTGCCGCACCATTTCATGACTTTTTTTTCATTGAAGTTTACTGCATATTTTGAGACCACATTTGTGACGACCAGGTACACCATTTTGAAGTCATGTAATGTTTTGCATATGCATGTCAACAGCTCAAATTTGTGATATTGTGTGCAAATCCAATCCACATTGGCCCGAATTCTCAAAGCTGGAATAACTATTCCGTGGAATAAGTTATTCCACCTTTGAGAATAGATTCCGGGGAATAAATCACGTCATTTTACGTCACAAGGGCCTGATTTGCATAAGAGGCGTAATAAATTGGCGGAATAAGCGGTGTAATAAAGTTATTCAACCTTTGAGAATTCGGGCCACTGTGTTTTTTCTGTTAAATTGATATAAATTAGATTATTTCAACTTTTATTCATTGAAATTAATAAATTCTAATGTGGATAAGCTCCAAAAAGTGCCTGCAACAAATTTTGGCAAAAAGCCAATGCACAACAAAAGGTTAAAAAACAATAAAATACATAAAAAATTAACAAAACAATAAAAAACAAAGGAAATTAGCATTAATTGTGCTTTTTTTAATCAAGAAAATTGTTTGATGTGTATTGAGGAATTCTGACACAAAAATTTAGCAATCCTTCAGTCTTTTTAATGGAGTTACAGGTGAAAACATGTTTTCATGCATAAATTTGCATAATTAATTTACTAACTAGAAATGTCGCTATGGCGACTGATGCCTCCGCCATAATGCATGATTCTCCCAATAGGCGTATAGTACAATGTCTTCACAATGTGTGATCCATGACGGTTTCACATAATTGGCAAAATATTGAAATGACAGGTTTGTCAGAAATGTCTTGAACTGGGTTTGCTATAATTTTCTAAGAGTAGTGCAGATACACATATTTGGGGAATTTGGGGGAAGTTTATGCATTGAGTAATTTCCAAGATACAAAGAAAGAGTGTGATGACGGTACAAAATAGATTTTTTTTTTTTTTTTTTGGAGGGGGGGGGGGCATTGAAACCTGGCCTTTGACCCTTAACCTTTGACCTTCTGGCTGGAAATTTCCCGGAGAATCTCCATTAGGTAATGCATGTATTAAGTTTTGAAACTAATAATGCAAGCATTGCATATACAAACTAGTATATGAGGGAAATAGTAAAATTTTGAGGAGTTGACCTTGACCTTTGACCCCTGACTATTGACCCATGACCCTATGTTCCCTAGATAATCCTTGCCAGACAGTACATGCATATGTACCAAGTTCCACGAAGATACATTGAACCATTTGCGAGAAAAGTAATATTGCAACATTTTCACCTAACCTTTGACCTTTTGACCTTATTACATGAAACTCTCTCTGGAGAATCTTTACGCAGTAATACATGTCCACACCAAGTTTCAAGAAAATACCTTTGGGCATTGCATAGATATGGGGGAAATTGCAACATTTGTAGCATTTGACCTTGACCTTTTGACCTTTGACCTCTTGCCAATGTCACTAAAATCTACTCAACTAATTGTCCCATCATAAATCATCCTTGGACCAAGTTTGGTGAAAGCTGCTTCATCCAGTTTTGAGTTATCACATAAACAGATAAATTTTAGGATTTGACCTTCATCTTTGACCTTTGACCTCTGTCCGATTTCACTGAAAAACTAATCAAGTAATTGTCCCATCATACATCATTATCCAAGAAAGTTTGGTGAAATTTGCTCCATCCAGTCTTGAGTTATCGCATAAACGGATACAATTTCATGATTTGACCTTGACCTTTGACCTTTGGCCGATTTCACCCAAAATCTAATCAAATAATTGCCCCATCATACTTCATACTTGGACCAAGTTTGGTAAAATTCCAGTAAATATTACTCAAGTTATCGCCTAAACGAAAGCGGACGGACGGACGTACCGACGGACGGACAACCCAAAAACATAATGCCTCCGGCACCACTTCGTGGCGGAGGCATAAAAATAGAAATCAATATTTTTCTATTGTATGACCATGTAATCTTGTAGTTGACATCCGACTCTATGTTCAGGCAAAATTTTGCGTGTGATCGCGCCATTGGTGGCCGAGATCTGGAGTGGGGGTCAAATTGACCCCCCCCCCCCCTAGAATAAGGTTAAAGGATAACTTGCCTACCATGGCAAGGTGTCCTTCATTAAATCTGGCAGCTATGAGAAGCAGATCCTTCAAGATTTGACCCAGAAATTTGACATACTGTATATGGCGAATATTTCACGAATTTCGCGAGTCGGGTGCTATTCGCGAAATTAAAGACATGCGAAAATATTGACTATGATCCCGATGTAAATGTGACGTACGCGTGTATTCTACTCCGTTAAGTACAGGACTCCAAGAAGACGTCGGGAATTCCCGATTCACGAAAATTTAGACTTGCAAGATATACGGAGATACTCGGAGAAGGTTATGACCATCTAAATATCAGTTGAAAGGACCTTCTGTTTTAGAAAAATGTAAAATTGCTCAAACATACTTTCCAGTGGTTCTCCCTGAGCTGTTTGAAGTTCTCGGCTACTCTCGCCTGCATTTCTGGCTTTTCGTACCTCTCCGAGCCGTAGTCTCCCCGCCTGCTGGCCGCTTCGCTCGATATGTCCAGGTACAGGACCATGTCTGGTTCAGGGAGGCCGATATCTGGCTGCTTACACCATTCTATGTCTATCCCCTAAGGAATGGAAGGGAGGAGGACGTGGGGGGTAAGAGATGAAAGGTCAGGAGTTCAAATGTCAGCGGTCAAGTAACAGGGCATGGTGTCAGAGACCATGGGGGGTTGTTTGACCTTACTTTGGCCCCCCCCCCCACATTTTTTACCCCGGAAGTGCGGAAGTGGCACTAGAAAGAAATAGATAGAAACCTTGAAGTGCTTTTTGCTTGTCAGCTGAAGAAACCCGGAAATGGAATGAGAAAGATGAGCTGAAGACCTGTTTTTCTTTGCTTATTAGCTCATGAAACCCGGAAGCTCCCCCCCCCCCCCCCCCACTTTTGAAAACATTCTGCCGGCGGTGCCATGTACTGGAGAAAATGGAGACAGGGCATCCATAGATCAAGACTCAGAGATTCCAGGGTCTGTTCAACATGGTTTTCATCTTTTAAATCTCAAAAGTTTCAGACAAGACAATAAGCAGACAGTATCAGACATCCACTAGTCTGTCTTTGGCAGGTCAGTCACAGTCAGAAGAAGTCTGCAGAACTGTAATGGTAACAGTGTCACATGGGCAAAATATTTCCCGATTATGACCTCTGAAATTCTAGATTCTGGTACCATTGATATTGATAAAGGCACTTGGTATTCAAAACTGAAGTCACACACTGCTGTGAATATGGAATATTTCACGGTGTGAAAAAATATCATTAATTTGAATTTGAAAATATTTGGAGGAAATATCAGAATCTTAAAGAAAATACTCTCATCTGCAAGATTATGAACAAGAAAATTCACTCAAACTGGCCCTGTGCCAAATTTATATTACTACAAAGTTTCCACTATTACAGTATTGTGATATTCTTTTTTCTAGTTTTGTGGGGATGAGAGAGGGTTATTACGACATTTGTCATTGTTTAAACAAAATTAGGAGCAGTTTTCAATGTTACAGTTTTTGGACACATTTGCAGCCTCAGTTTTTATAGTTATAGCCTCATTAAGTCTCATATGACATACATGTAACATTTCATCAGTTCATGAACAATGACCATCAAGTAAATTCACACTCTCTTTCATGTTGGACTGATTATCAATGTCCTAGAATTAGTGTAGAAAGGGGTACTAATCATGGTTCAATGTTATGACGAAACTTCTATTTTAACTGCAATGTGTGCAGAAAATTCAAGAAAAGTGTGATCTGATACATCAATGAAAGAGAGCTACCACTCTGATTTTTCACAAAGGAAAAAACAAACAAACTTTAGTATGACTGATGGCAAAAAGGGTTTCCGCAAATTTGGCATTTCTGCATTTATGAGTATTCATGATGACATCACAGTCATAATTGATGAGTGCTCCGGTGTATCCGCCATTTGTTGTATACTCACTTCTTTGGCAGCCGTGAACGCCACTCCGGAAAAGGCATACCTGTCAACGACAAGCGTTGTTCCTTCCATCAACTTCCTTTTCATCAGGGGCCTTCAAACATTCAAGATCAAAATTAGAAATAAATCAATTAATTCCAAATCATACAACTTTGTGACAAAGGAAAGGGGCACTGAGAGAATTAAAAACAAACAATAATAAATTGATTATAGTTTTCTCATCCAGCAATGGCAGCAGAAATTCTAAAATTCATGACTTTTGAATGGATTGACCAATTTTCTTCAAACTCTCACATAAGTGTTATACTAATGTTTTACATTCACTTAATCCTTGCATTTATTTGGGTTTCAATCTTTAGTTGGGACCTGGCAGTGATGAGGTAATAATGAAAGGCAGTGCTAACACCAAAGATGGTGCTGTTCATTATTTCAATGGTTTGTTTACCTGAAAATATAATAAGGTCATTATTCCAAAGATTTGTTAATTGCAAAACACACAAATTCCCTGTACCTAGATGTTCAGCAATCCGAAAATGAAATAGGGTTGGTATGACAAAGGTTTGTGGCATTATTACAAAACTTCATAATTCTGAAGGTTAGTTAATCTGAAAATAAAATAAGGCTTGATATTCTAAAGGTTCATTTATCTGAAATTGATTAAAAAATTTTTATTCTAAACATTCGTTAATCCGATATGCAGTAGTTTGTAAATCTAAAAATAAAATAGGGTTTGTTTATTTGAAATGAAAAGAAAGAGCATACCAAATAATGAACCTTTGAAATTACAAACCTTAGTTACTTTTTGGATCAACAAACCTCTGGAATAACACACTTTTTTTTTCATTTTCAGATTAATGAACCTTCGAAATAACGAACCATACAATGTATTTCAATTTATGATTGATGCAGCTTCAGAATAATTAACTGTATCCACCAAAGAGGACATCCTGGGCAAATAAGACCAAATTATTGCCGAGATGCACTGCCAGTCTGTGCTTGCTAAAGCCAACCAAACCCTAGGTCTGTTGCGGAGGACTCTGTCTCCATGTTCCAAAGAGGTGAAAGCCCAAGCCTACAAGTCACTCGTCCGCCCACAACTTGAGTATGGAGTAGAAGCCTGGAATCCTTATGAGGTTACTTCCATCAACCGATTGGAACAGGTACAACGAGCTACTGCCCGTTTTGTCTACCGAGACTATTATAGACGTTTATCTCCTGTCACACCATTACTATCTGAGTTTGACTGGGACCTGTTACACACCCGCCGTCAATGTTTTACAAAATACAACACAACCTGGTGACCATCTCCTTCCCAGCCATCATAATCCCAGCAACCTTCATTGGTAGAAATGACCACCGCCTCAAATACACAGTCCCAGAAGCCACAATTGATCCATACAAATATTCATTTTTCCCAAGAACAACAAAACTGTGGAACTGCCTACCATACTCTACAGTTACTTCAAGAACATCTATTGCTTTCCAAGAGGCTGCCCTCCCATCTATTTGAAAATGCAGCCCCCAGTAGGATCCAGGATGCTAAAGATTGACCGGCTTGGTTTTTACTTGCACCTGGCAAATTTTTATTTGCATAATTGACTACATTTGCCATTTGTAAGTACACATCCGTTGGCCTTTGATGTTACCGTGTACCATCCCGGTATAGCTTCCTACGAAAAGCTGCAACAGGGATTACTTCTTCAAGGTTCAAGGGTACACTTACTCTAATTCCCAGCGGTTGGCTGAGAATAAGAGATGTACAGCATTGTCTTGGACCTCTGAGCTGTTCTTCAGGTAGTTGTCAATCAACTTGCCAATTAAGGTTGTCCTCTCTAGAAAATGAATGAAAAGAGCGAGCAATGTATCAAGGATCATTCAAAAGAGCAACCATATTTATTAATAAACATATCATCATATAAATAGAGGTGGGCTATAGAGGGTCAATTTTAGGTCATATTTTCAGAACATGCTCATCACACCTTAGTTTGATGACTTTTTGCCTACTGACACCATTTTTGAAAAAAAGAACAAAAAAAATGCAAAATCCGGGGTGCCCCAGCCGAAATCGTAAAAAATCCAAGATGGCCGCCGTTTCGGCTTTAAAAAGACATTTTTAGCTCTAGCTCGGCTATTTTTTGGTCTATTGTGATGGTTTTTGTGTCTAACCCCATGTTTTAGGGGTCAAGGAAATGAATTATTGTGATAATTTTAGTGGAAAACCTAAGCTTCTACATGAAACTAACCTTTTCCCCATATTTAGGGTTAAATTTCCTTCTCCTTTACCCCTACCCCAACCGCCATTTTTTGCCTTTTTTTCCGCTTTTTTTTTTTCAAGTCATGTTAACTACCATACCCTTAATAACAAGTGCTAGTAATCTGTTTTTTTGTTTTTGTTTTTTTCTACCGACAATACAGCAAGAAATATACAAATAACTTACATGTATTTGTCATGCCAATGCTGGTATGTGGCTGGTGATTTCAGAATGCATGGTAACTGTGGAACCAGTATTAGATACTGTATCTGCTTTATAGTGTCCATTAACATTTTGGTCCTAAGTAAGACCTTTAACAATATAAATAAATAAATATAATAATAAATAATAACAAATAACTGACATTATACATGGTTTACATAACGGTTATTACAATGTATGTGTCATGCACATATCGGTATATAGTGTGGCTTGTGCATTCAGGATGCATGGTACAGTGTACATTGTAACAGAAGCCAGTGCTTATACTGTATCTGCTTTGTAGTGCTGATAAACATTTGGTATTCAGACCTGTAGTGCATGACACATATGTAAACCATGTATAATGTAAGTTATTTGTATATTTCTTGCTGTATTGTTGTAAGAAAACACCATATTGATAGCTAGAACTTGTTATTAAGAGTATGGAAGTAGTTAACATGACTTGAAAAAAAAAATACGGAAAAAAGTGCAAAAAATGACAGTTGGGGTAGGGGTAAAGGAGAAGGAATATTTATTATCATATCTATTTATTTATATTGTTAAAGGTCTTACACAGGACCAAAATTTTACTGGACACTATAAAGCAGATACAGTACAATACTGATTCCACAGTTATCATGCATTCTGAATGCACCAGCCACATACCAGTATTGGCATGACACATACATGTATACCGTAAGTTATTTGTATATTTCTTGCTGTATTGTCGGTAGAAAAAAAAAAACAGATTGCTAGAACTTGTTATTAAGAGTATGGTAGTTAACATGACTTGAAAAAATACGGAAAAAAGTGCAAAAAATGGCGGTTGGGGTAGGGGTAAAGGAGAAGGAAATTTAACCCTAAATATGGGAAAAAGGTTAGTTTCATGTAGAAGCTTGGGTTTTACACTAAAATCATCATGATATTCCATTTCCTTGACCCCTAAAACATGGGGTTAGACATCAAAACTATCACAATTGACCAAAAAATAGCCGAGTTATGGCCAAAAATGTCTTTTTTAAGCCGAAACGGCGGCCATCTTGGATTTTTTACAATTTCGGCCGGGGCACCCTGGATTTCCCATTTTTTTCGTTCTTTTTTTTAAAAATGGTGTCAGTAGGCACAAAGTCATCAAACTAAGGTGTGATGAGCATGTTCTGAAAATGTCACCCTCTATAGCCCACCTCTAATATAAAGTAGTCTTCTGAAGGTCCATAAATCTTAACGGTTAAGTATCCTTAAAATTCCAGAAAGGATCCCCAATGGGCAATGATATGAATGATTTTTAGCTTTACATGAAAATTTCTGGCTAGCTAGCCACAATTGATGCAGTGCCATTTATGTTCACACAAATCACTGCACTTATCTAATCACA
The DNA here is from genome assembly GCF_964275005.1 of Diadema setosum. NCBI lineage: Eukaryota > Metazoa > Echinodermata > Echinoidea > Diadematoida > Diadematidae > Diadema > Diadema setosum. The sequence goes on along the minus strand of NC_092705.1, from coordinate 29,064,369 downwards.
TGGTCATTCACTCATGGAACATCCGAGCAGAGAGGTTCTAGAGAATGGAGTCACAACCGTCTTATTTCCTTTGCTAGATGTTCGAAGCCGCTACTCAAATATATTTGAAGCATGTGCAAAACAGGATCTGCCGTGCAGATAGGAAGACAATTGACTCGTGTCTCATTGCATATAAATCACTAGCCACTTTCAAAGGAAGATATTTCTTTGTGATGGTAATTACTTTTTGCTATCCCTTCTTATAAAAGGTAGGTGGTACAGACATGAGGATGTGCGAATAGAAATTGAGCAAAAAATGCTGAAATGAAGATGAAAATTACTTGACTGTGCTGGGCATATGCGGGCACTAATCTGATATATCTATCAATAAAGAATTATACTTGAAGATTATTCCATATTAGTTTCATTTGTGGAAACTAAGCGGAAAAGTGTTAAAACCAGCTTTCCAGGATGGTACAGTTTTAAACATTTTCACATGATACAGCTCAGATTTACTCTTTTGCGCAAATTTCTGGACGGAAATGTCTTTTGTTTTACATGCTTTATCATTAATTGAAATTTCATTTCATTTAATAAATAGATAAGCAAAATATGGCCAAAATTATGATAACATTTAAAATTAATCTTCAGAATGCTGAGCAAGACGGCGGCAAGGAACATCGATCATCAAAGGCACAAGTGCACCTGTGGAATTCCTTTGTACATCAATAGAAATCTGACAACTGTTTGAATAATCACAGCCAGTCGGAACTCCATGACCATGTAAAACCTCCTTGATCCGAGTAAAGTTCTACTCTAGCAATCTGAGATATACATGACTCGGCTATTTTTTGGTCAATTGTGATAGTTTTGATGTCTAACCCCATGTTTTAGGGGTCAAGGAAATGGAATATCATGATGATTTTAGTGTAAAACCTAAGCTTCTACATGAAACTAACCTTTTCCCCATATTTAGGGTTAAATTTCCTTCTCCTTTACCCCTACCCCAACCGCCATTTTTTGCCTTTTTTTCCGCTTTTTTTTTTTCAAGTCATGTTAACTACCATACCCTTAATAACAAGTGCTAGTAATCTGTTTTTTTGTTTTTGTTTTTTTCTACCGACAATACAGCAAGAAATATACAAATAACTTACATGTATTTGTCATGCCAATGCTGGTATGTGGCTGGTGATTTCAGAATGCATGGTAACTGTGGAACCAGTATTAGATACTGTATCTGCTTTATAGTGTCCATTAACATTTTGGTCCTAAGTAAGACCTTTAACAATATAAATAAATAAATATAATAATAAATAATAACAAATAACTGACATTATACATGGTTTACATAACGGTTATTACAATGTATGTGTCATGCACATATCGGTATATAGTGTGGCTTGTGCATTCAGGATGCATGGTACAGTGTACATTGTAACAGAAGCCAGTGCTTATACTGTATCTGCTTTGTAGTGCTGATAAACATTTGGTATTCAGACCTGTAGTGCATGACACATATGTAAACCATGTATAATGTAAGTTATTTGTATATTTCTTGCTGTATTGTTGTAAGAAAACACCATATTGATAGCTAGAACTTGTTATTAAGAGTATGGAAGTAGTTAACATGACTTGAAAAAAAAAATACGGAAAAAAGTGCAAAAAATGACAGTTGGGGTAGGGGTAAAGGAGAAGGAATATTTATTATCATATCTATTTATTTATATTGTTAAAGGTCTTACACAGGACCAAAATTTTACTGGACACTATAAAGCAGATACAGTACAATACTGATTCCACAGTTATCATGCATTCTGAATGCACCAGGTAGGTAGGTAGCCTATAATCTATAGATATATTAGCCCGACCAGACGCTGTTAATACGCTACGCGAATACAGCGTCTGACCAGCGAGCGGGCACCTTCAAAGTGGGGAACCACAACACAACTACAAAACTTATGAAAATTTATACGTTCTTTATAAACAGTGTACACGTTACCAAACGTTACTCACGTTAAGTGCATGCTTGTATTACAGAAGGTTCGTAAGTCCATTGAGAGCCCTCGTGATAAGTCCGTGGAACCAAAAAATGATACTTTCTGGCGGATTCCCTAACACCGTCGGGGTTCATCGTTGCAGAATTCAAAATGGCGCCTTGATCTCTGCGGAAATCTTTTGCGTGCGTGCGATGCGCTGCTTGAGTGTTGGTGTAGCAGCACGGTCGACAGCGCGACCTTTTGAAAGGGCATTCAGATCATGTGACCTCCCGGATGCGTATTAGAAATGGCCTGGCGTGAAAGACGATGTACCGTTCGTGAACCGTTCACACATGCTGCATATAACCATCATTTTAGGTAGGCCTAAGTTATTAAATCTAAATTTCAATATTCATAGCATAGATATGAAGTCTCATTATCATTTTGTTCGTCAGATGAGTTTGAAGTGACAAAAAAATGATCTAAAGTATCACAATTCAATCCGATCGCATGCGATCGTTGGACCCTCTTCGTGTTTGGAGCTTCGTTGGTACAGCCCTGTCGCGCTACGTATGTACAGCGGCGACTGGGCTGTGTATAGTTATCAATAGATATATGATAGAAATGACAGAGCTGATATAACCATCAGATTTTTAATATAATGGGCGGCATACTCGTGAAATAGGCCCCACCAAACGGGGTTTACGCGAGATACATACGGCGGTGGGGCCGATTTCCACAGCATAGCATCGCACGGGTGCACGCGCACTGCGGTGGGGCCTATTTCACGATTTTGCCTAATGGGCTTTGGGAAGGCTAATGTAGTGGGCTTCTTATCATCAAGGACATCGTATTGGATCAATCGCAACTAGCCTGACCAGACGCTGTGCGTAGTAATATTCATACAGCGACTGGGCTGGGCTGTGTATAGCTAAATCGCAACATAAATGTCAATAGGTGGGACCGAACAGAAAACCACTTGCCTGGAAACCGCAATAATTCTGCTTTCCTTCCCTGTTTCTGTAACGATTCCACCAGTTTCTTGCATTGTGTTGATTTTCCAGAGCGATCGCAGCCTTCAAAAACTAGTAATGCCCCGCGACGCATTTCAATTCTTTGAAACTGAAGATTTTTTTACAAAAACCTCTGGCGTGCCTGGCAGCAGTATGACCGCGGACCGTAGATTGCTATCGTATTTGGCTTTGCGTGTATTATTGTATTCAGAGAGAACGGGAAGATAGTGACTGCAGATAAGACTACTTTCTAATTTCCCGCGCGAATGTACAACCGCGCGATCGCGATAGACCCACCCGGAAATGTTTTGTCCTTGGGAATTAACCCTTTAAAGCCCAAGGGGGGCTCCATTATTTTCATTTGCCAATCTTACTTAATACACCTTTTACCCAATTTCAACTAAATTTGGTGACTTTTCTTAAAATTTTACTACGAACATTTTGATATATAATTCATCTATGTCCGATATTGCTGGTTGCCATGACAACTGTAAACCGGCAACGGCGATGTCCACCAAATTTTGCATGTTTTCTGTTCTAATTTCAGTTAAAAATATAATAATAGAGGAAACGGGGGTTTTCTTGGCTGTAGTTTGCTGAAGGACCAAAATAATCTTCTTATCATTTCCTGTATTTTCTGTATGACATCGGCATCGAACATTGGATGTAGCATTTTTCAGAGATTACCTTTTTGTTTTGTGTCATCTTCACACAAGTTTTGCCTGTAGTATCATTTGTTTATCATGCAATCTATAACTAAAAATTTCAGTATTATGGAAATGTGAAATATGATATCAATATACGAACCTATCCCAAATAATACATCAAAGGTCTCAAAAATTTATTCATAATCGCGTCCCGGCAGGTTGACCTTGAGAAATTTCAACCATGATAATTAGTGAAGATTGACCCGCTTTTCCTTTGTGGCAAATATGGAAATGAACGTCATAAAAGAGAATATACTTGGGATAAAGAAATATAAAGAAAAACATGATTCATAGCATATTTCCTATGTATTTCTTTATATTTTAGGAAATAGCGCCTTCAGTGGATGACCTTGAGAAATTTCAAATGTTGGGTCATGCAGAGTATAAGTTGCTCTATATCCATTTGCCAAATATGACGACGATACATCATATAATAAAGAAGTAATTGGGCCCCTCCCCGCCCTCCCCCCCCCCCCCCCTCTGTAATTGGGCCTGGAAGAGGTCAAAAGGCTTGGGCTTGATAGAGTTAAGACACTTTCCTGAACTTCAGAGAGAGAGGGGGGGGGGGGGAAGGGGAGAGAAAAGAAATGATTCCATAGAAACATTTGAGATTATTAGATGCTCACAGTGGTCGAGGACTATAACTCCGAGCATTTTTTCCTATTATACTATTTTTGTCATTCCATATCAGAAATCAACTCATTCCGTCAGTCATTTCCAGGTGTGCTTCCTTCCCTTTTGTTAATTCTTTTAGTTTGTTCCTGATCCTTTACTCATTTTTTTTTTGTTTTTTTTTTTTTGTCGAGAACCAAAAACCATATTCATTTGTGAACAATAAATAAACATATTTTGAGACTAAACCGTCTACAGTTCTGGTTTATTGAGAAAACAGTGATATCTCCTTATATTTTAGGATCTATTGCAAAATTTTTATATGGTAGGATGTTTTGTGATACAACTGATCTATTATGCATCAAATATTTGATATCTTGATTTTTTTTTAATCACTGCTCCCAAAGGTAAACAGGACCTTTAAGCTTTATGCTATACTTCATACATGGTAATCAGCGGCCGCGGACGTTTTAATTTTTATTTTGTTTGTCTGTGATTTTATATACGTGTAGTTTAGGAGGGCTCAGGCCATCATGGCCATCGGGGGTAGGCCTATCGGGCATCAGAATGTGGGTGCTCGGGGATGGATCAATGGGAATAACGCCCCCTCTTCCCCGTCTCCCCTTCAATACAAGGAAGAATCTCGAGCTGCATTCTCGGAAAGCCAGAAGTTTTTCTTGTGTGTGTGTGTGTTTGCACTTCCCCTTTTTTTATTAAAAGAAAACAGGGGGAATTTGTGTATTCGGGGTGGAGGAGAGGGAGTTACAGCTTCCCGCCCACCCCAATGAGTAATTTTTAAAATTGTCTGTGTTTTCACGCACAGGATATCATGAGTGGCATTATAGTCGCAATTATACAATAATGTCAGACTCAAGCTGGGGGAGGTATAGTGATGCATTTTCTTTCCAAATCTCCCATTTCACTAAAGTTATAAGCTTCGTTTTTTGAAATCAGTCAATGCTTCCCTCTTGCACGAAATTATTGTATTCTTGTAATAACAAAAAAAAAAGAAAAAAGAAAAAACTCATATGGGCCTATAAGGCAGTGTGTATGGGTAAAATAGCAACGACGATCTTTTACAGGACACAGAGGTTGCAGTTGATAGATTATTATCGACCAAAAACAAAACAAAACAAAACACATAATAATTCTTTTGACACTATAAAGATATTTTGTGAGGAAACCAATGAGAGGCTTTCGTAATTACGACGTCATCACCTCTTCAATTTAATGCCTGCATGTCAAGACGGCCGGGTGAAACTTAAAACTTCAAAACTTTCTTATTTCCAATTTCAGGTTTGATGCCCAAGCACCTTCACTACTTTTATTATAATAATAAATTCATTGAAGACATCTTGAGCTTATGTGTGTTTATGTATGAACACACTCGAAATTTATTACCATTTTTTCATAATACCCTAGTAACCAATGATCATATTCATTTATACCCTACTCGTCGTTCCCATGATTTTCATTTAAGTAATCCGAAGCTTTTACTTGCTCAAAAGTCAATTAGACATCAAGGTCCGGATACATGGAACACTCTTCCTGAGGAGTTGAAACAGTGTGCCTCCTTGTCTTCATTTAAAGCAAACTTAAAGAAGTATATTTTATTACAGTATACTTCAAATACGAACTAAAAACAAACAAATTATACAATTAATGTTGGTCTCCCGATAGCAACAACGCATATCGTCCCCTCTTTCAGTAAACCAATTTTATTATTCTAAATTCCAGCCTATCTGCCATTGTGCACCTTCAAGCACCTCCACACACATTCACCACCACCACCATCACACACTAGAGTTTATTTTCCCCTGCTACTTTCGCAGCAGAATTTATATCGTTACGAATCTAGTACGTCCTTATCTTTTCCTCGGGCCGGCCATCTTTTCAAGCAATGCTTATAATGGCGGCCCTCTGCATAATCGTTTCTTAACTATAAATGCTATTCTTATCACTGCTGCATAGACATGCATATTGTATATTATATTTCTTTCATATCGTTGTTTACGCAAGTCAAAAGACTGTGTTAAATTTATTTTATATATTTCCTACATGTTCATGATTATGTACTTATATGTATCGTGGTTTATGCAAGTCAAACGACTCTGCGTTGAATTTACTTTGTATACTTCCTGCATCTTCATGATTATGTAACTTATGTATATTGATTTGCAGAAATAAAGTATCTATCAAACAAACAAAGGACAAGTCCACCTTCATATACATAAGGATTGAGAGAATGCAGCAATATTAGTAGAACACATCAGTGAAAGTTTGAAGAAAATTGGACAATCTGTTCAAAAGCTATGAATATTTTAAGTATCTGCGCAGTCATGCTGGAAGGGAAGACTACTACAGGGTATGATGTCACATGCGTACAACTATATATAAGGAAAATAAAAAGAGAATTTCACAAAACTTTACCTTTTGAATAAAGTACACATTTCTTCGACTTGCTACTGACGTATGTTAATGGTAATATTATTCCCCCTGCCTTCTGAAAGAGAGAAGTCAAGAGTTCTTTTGTTATGCGAGAAAAATGAAAATATGTTGAATTTTCTTTATTCTTTTTTTATATCGTTGTACTCATGTGACATTCACTCGATTTTTTTAGAGAGTATATAGTGGTCTTTTCATCCAGACGTGACTGAGCAGAAACTTCAAAAATTCATAACTTTTGAACGGATTGTCCAATTTTGCTCAAACTCTCACTGATGTGTTCTACTAATATTGCTGCATTCACTCAACCCACATGTCTATGGAGGTGAACTTGCCCTTTAACTTGGAAAGTTTAAATATTTCAAAATATACGCACGCAGCTTGAAGTCCCTCGTTTGGTGGCCTTGAATTGTCAATTATAAAGAATCCTTCAAAAATCATTGTAAAGAAATCCTGGATCCAGACGTTGGTCCGGATCACTACCAAAATTTTATCATCTGTTTCTTGTGTCAAGTTTTCCTGTAAATTTTACCCAAGTCTGTTCACAAGTTCAGGAGTTATTTTGCAAACAGACAAAACCAACGCCGGCAGAAACATATATAGGGCCTATAATCTTCCTGGCGAAGTTCACTATCTATTTCACCCATGCCATAAGTTTCGAAGTTCTGGGGCCTCGGACGCCCCTTATAGTGAATGATATCATTGTGGAGTCGCCTCTGCCCATAGTTTTAACTAAACACTCTCAAGGTAAAATATATATTTGTGTAATGAGATTGTGTTTCTCTTTCGTTCCTTTGTAGGCCCCTATAATTCGATTTGTTTGAGTGTTTAGTTCTTTTATACACTATAATGTCTAGCATAAATAAATTTGTTCTGTCTTGAGTTGAGGAGCAGGATAATGCACGCACATAAAATGCTGCATACCGAGATAAGTTTTGAGTTTCGACAGAGCAAGTCTTCAGTCGTCGAGGCCACTTGGACACGAGAAGTTTAGTGTCATTAGCAGGTTTAGGCATCCTGAGTTTCTCAACCTTAACCATGGGCGTAAATCCCGGGGGGATGGGGGGGGGATATATCCCCCCCCCCCTGAAATGGAGGAGGGGGGATGGCCTGTACAATCATCCCCCCTGAATTTTGAAGAAAAAAAATGGAGGAAGCAGAAATGTGATTGTATCAATTTTGGCATATTGCATGACGTTTGTACGCCGGCCTTCAGACAGGTAACAGGGCTGAACAGTATTCTATCTTGTAGGAAATCGAATGCATAATTTTCTCAAGCGCTCGCTCGCTTCGCTCGCTCGCGGACATGGACATACACTGTAAGGTATGGCTCAGACGTTGACAACGTCAAATAGTGTAGGCCTACATGTAAACATGCTAAGACGAGAGTAACTTGGGACCATCTGCAAAATATGTACGAAAACAAACAAACAATCAATAACAAAACTATATTGCCATAATTGAACCCCCTCCATTTCCTGAATCATTCATGAGGAACGACAGTGACTGATAATTCAGTCAAGATACATCTATGGGTATACACAGGGAAGATCAGGGGCGTCGAAAATATCTCGGGGGGGGGGGGGCAAAGGGCATTTGCCCCGCCCCTACGAAAGTTTTTAGGCAGGCAAATCATTTTATCCCCCAAGCAATTTCCGAGATGAGGACAAATTTCGAACTTTCTTAATGGAATTATTGTCCAAATACCGCCAGAACTATGCACCAAATCGTTGAATTGCAATCATAAACATGCAAAAGCTCCGCTATACTGGATCCCATTCGATAAGTACACTGTTGAGATTGACGTATATTTCCCTAATTAATTTTGTCAAAGAGTGTGCAGCATATCTTTCACTTAACAAAAGCTCCCTCATATGCAGAGGCGTCGATGGGGGGGGGGGGATGGTTCCCCCATAAAAGTGGGACAAACCAAATCGCAAAAATATAGCTAAAAACGGCAGTTTTGGGGGTGTAAAATGTCAAAATTTTAAAGCTCGCTCGCTCCGCTCGCTCGCATTTAAGCGCTAAGCCATTCCCCTGATGTTGCTACCAGTGATTGACAGCAGTTGCGCCCGGTGCGCCCCCCCCCCTAATCTCCAAAGCAAAAAATATAGCTACAAATTGCAGTTTGGGGACTCAAAATTTTCAAGCTCGCTCGCTTCGCACACTCGCATTTAATCATTATGCCATTCTCATGATGTTGCTGCCATAAAATGCCAGCAGTTTTCGCCCGGTGCTCCCCCTTAATTTCCAAAGCTAAAAATAAAGCTACAAACGGCAGTTTTGGGACTGTAATAAGTCGAAATTTTGAAGCTCGCTCGCTCCGCTCGCTCGGATTTAATCATTATGCCATTCTCCTGATGTTGCTGCCAGTAATTGCCAGCAGTTTTCGCCCGGTGTGCCTCCCCTTAATTTCCAAAGCGAAAAAGTACAGCTACAAACGACATTTTCTGGGATTGCAAAATGTCAAAATTTTAAGGCTCGCTTGCTCCGCTCGCTCGCATTTAATCGCTATGGCATTCTCCTGATGTTGCTGCCAGTGATTGACAGCAGTTGTGCCCGGTGCGTCCACTTTAATTTCCAAAACGAAAAATATAGCTACAAATAGCAGTGTTGGGGACTGTAAAATTTTCAAGCTCGCTCGCTTCGCACACTCGCATTTAATCATTATGCCATTCTCATGATGTTGCTGCCAGTAATTGCCAGCAGTTTTCGCCCGGTGCTCACCCCTTAATCTCCACAGCGAAAAACATAGCTACAAACGGCAGTTTTGGGACTGTAAGATGTCAAAATTTTGAAGCTCGCTTCACTCACTCGCATTTAATCATTATGCCATTCTCCTGATGTTGCTGCCAGTTATTGCGAGCAGTTTTCGCCCGGTGCTCCCCCCCCCCCCCCCTTTAATTTCCAAAGCGAAAAATATAGCTACAAACGGCAGTTTTGGGACTGTAATAAGTCAAAATTTTGAAGCTCGCTCGCTTCGCTCGCTCGCATTTAATCATTATGCCATTCTCCTGATATTGCTGCCAGTAATTGCCAGCAGTTTTCGCCCGGTGCTCCCCCTTAATTTCCAAAGCGAAAAAATGCAGCCACAAACGACAGTTTGGGGGACTGTAAAATGTCAACATTTTCAAGCTCACTCGCTTCGCTCGCTCGCATTTAATCGTTATAATATGCTATTCTCCTGATGTTGCTGCCAGTACGAACTGCCAGCAGTTGCGCCCTGTGCGCCCCCTTAATTTCCAAAGCGAAAAAATACATCAAAAAAGCGGCAGTTTTTTTTACTGTAAAAAGCCAAAATTTTCAAGCTCGCTCGCTTCGCTCGCTCGCATTTTATTGTTATGCCATTCTCTTGATGTTGCTGTCAGTAATTGCCAGCAGTTTAACCCGGTGCCCCCCTTAATTTCCAAAGCTAAAAATAAAGCTACAAACGGCAGTTTGGGGACTGTAATAAGTCAAAATTTTGAAGCTCGCTCGCTCCGCTCACTCGCTCAATCATTATGCCATTCTCCTGATGTTGCTGCCAGTAATTGCCAGCAGTTTTCGCCCGGTGTGCCTCCCCTTAATTTCCAAAGCGAAAAAATGCAGCTACAAACGACATTTTCTGGGATTGCAAAATGTCAACATTTTAAGGCTCGCTTGCTCCGCTCGCTCGCATTTAATCGCTATGGCATTCTCCTGATGTTGCTGCCAGTGATTGACAGCAGTTGTGCCCGGTGCGTCCCCTTTAATTTCCAAAGCGAAAAATATAACTACAAAATGTCAAAATTTTCAAGCTCGCTCGCTCCGCTCACTCGCTCAATCATTATGCCATTCTCCTGATGTTGCTGCCAGTAATTGCCAGCAGTTTTCGCCCGGTGTGCCTCCCCTTAATTTCCAAGCGAAAAAATGCAGCTACAAACGACATTTTCTGAGATTGCAAAATGTCAAAATTTTAAGGCTCGCTTGCTCCGCTCGCTCGCATTTAATCATTATGCCATTCTCATGATGTTGCTGCCGGTAATTGCCACCAGTTTTCGCCCGGTGCTCCCCCTTAATTTCCAAAGCTAAAAATAAAGCTACAAACGGCAGTTTTGGGACTGTAAAATGTCAAGGTTTTCAAGCTCACTCGCCTCGCTCGCTCGCATAGTTAATCGTTATGCCCATTCTCCTGATGTTGCTGCCAGTACGTGCCAGCAGTTGCGCTCTGTGCGCCCCCCTTAATTTCCATGAAAGCGAAAAAATACAGCCCAAAATGGCAGTTTTTTTACTGTAAAATGTCAAAATTTTCAAGCTCGCTCGCTTCGCTCGCTTGCATTTAATTGTTATGCCATTCTTTTGATGTTGCTGTCAGTAATTGCCGGCAGTTTCACCCGGTGCCTCCCCCCCCCCTTAATTTCCAAAGCGGACAAAATACAGTCACAAACTGCAGTTTTGGAACTGTAAAATGTCAAATGTGCGGCTCGCTTGTAACAGTTTGTCAGAAATATATCACTCTCCTCCCACTTTATATTTCATGCAAAAGAGTGAGACATCCGATCCCTGTAAAGTGTGTGTGTGTGTGTGTGTGTGTGTGTGGGGGGGGGGGGGGTTACCAAGCTTCTCTCACCCCCGTCCCCCTCAAGGCTGCGCCGGTTCGGTTATGGGCTTGTAATCGTGGTGATGGTGACTATCGCCGATCATCCCCCCCCCCCCCCACTCCTCAGTATGGATTTACGCCGTTGACCTTAACTGGAATATAAATTGTGGATTTTTTTTTTCTCTTCTGGTCTTAACATAACGGGCCCTCTCACTATATAGTGGCCATTCTGCACGTACAATTGTAATATGCCTACATTGTATACAAGCAGCAGTTCAGGGTTTTTACGACAGCTATAGTGTGGGCCAGTCAATGCCTATATGACACTTTAGAATACTCCATCATTTACCTTTTTTTTTTTTTTAATGGATAACTTGGCCCTATATGATAATGACACATTTTCAGAAAACAGACATCCGCAGAGACACACGAAGCTTCTTCCAGTGCGGCAGACGACAGACAGAGTCAGTGGCGTATCGGGGTGGGGGTGGGGGTGGGGGTAGGTTAGGTCAGGTGCATGGTTTAACCCCCCTCGATCCCCCTCATCGGGCTCCTATTTTTGTCCTTCCCTTTGTTTTGGGTTAAAGGGGTTTTGTACTCCACCCCTTGTTTCGTTTGTTTGTTTTTGTTTGTTTGTTTTTACATGTCAGCTGATGTGGAAAGAGACGTGGGAGCAAAAAAAGAAGAAGATAATTATGAAGACTCTTTTTCTTTTTCCATATTTCGTTTTCGTCTTCATTTTCATTTTCATTTTGTTTTTTTTGCTCGCTTCTCCGTGACCCATCGTCAAATCCCCACCTTACCCCCACTCATCAGCATAAAGCTCGATCCACCCCTGATAGGGCCATCACAAAGAACTCATCTGAAGCCAAAGGAAAAGTAAAAGTAAACTATGTTATTGATATTTTGCACATACTTCATAGTTATGATTAGGCGTAGTTATAGGTAACTATACTCTATTGTGGGTTGTATTGATAACAAGTTTTTTTTTTTTTAATTCACGTTCCATATTCCACATTTCGTACAAGTTTTATATTCCATTTGATTTGAAGCAGAAAAGTTTTTTTTTCACACAATGGTCAGTTTGAACCAATAATGCACAAATGTATAAGGACATATAATTAACGTGTAATATGAGGAACCCACTAAAAAGCAAAGCTTGTAGGATGTGGGTTCCAAAAAATATAACATAGGGTTTTAGTACAGTGTATCAAGGTCAGAAGTGACGTAACATGCAAAATTCAAAATATCGAGAATATTACAATGTTTACGGGATGTACAAAGTATAGTATATAATGTTTTATGATTAACTTATGGTATAAATGCTTAAAAAAGTAGCAAGTTAATCAAACTGGTGAGGTCATCCGAGCGAGGCATCATTTAAGTATATGCAAAAAAAAAAATTAAGCGATTACGGCGAAATAATTACACATAGGATTTTAGAAAATTGGCTTTGAGATTTTTCTTAAAGGAGCTTAAAGAACTTGAGTGCAACCGAACCGAATCTAAGTTGACAACAGTATACTTACAATATTTTGTAAACTTATCCTTTATTATGTATTATGATGATATTTAATTATGCATTAAATTTCTGTGAAACGAGTTCATATGTTTCTGTTGGAAATGGAAAAATGATGAATGAATGAATGAATGAATGAATGAATGAATGAATGAATGAATGAATGAATGAAACAATGAAAGCAAAAATGATGATAAGGATGATGGAGATGATAATGATAATGATAATTATGCAAAGCGCATAATAAGCACAATTATGATTCTCTATGCGCTGAATATGATTGAATATCAGTTTCATTTTCATTGTTATTTTGTTGTTAATGTTATCACAATTACCATCAGTATCTTCATCGTCAATCACTGTTATCATCAATAGTATTTATCATTACTTCAATCATTTTAATTCTCATTGACAATATCAATGTCGCCTGGCAATTAGACTAGTCAAATTCAACGCCATATTTTGACTGGTTCGTAATCACGTCTTTTGCATCTGACTGTCACGCTACATAGTGCGGATGCACGAGCCCAGTCTGTCAATAGGAATATGTACACAAACTCGCCACCCATGATTTATCTAACTCGCGCGATCGCGAAAAGGTGTGCAATCTTGAACTCTGTACAGGACAGAAAGTGATCAGTTTGCTGCAGGAACTGAGCTCACTGTAAACTTTCAGCACCCAAGAAACTGATTTATGCCTTCTGTGGATTCATCATCATCTGGATTTTGTGAGCAACGTGGTGAAATACGTGGGATGTCGTGAAAAAACCTCATCCGAAACCGGCGAATAATACGGAGTCTATATGCGGCCATTTTGAAATGGGAATTATTGTATGTTTTACTTCCGGAAGAAGATAGAACTGATTGATAAGTTATTGGGACAATGTCGAAGATTGTTAAGTCTTCTCTTGGGCTCCATTGTAATTTCATCGAATAATAACAGGTACATATCTTCCTATTTGGTGCTTCTGTATGACTTAAAAACCATTTGATCCATGGCATTGCATTGTAATGTACAGTTGTAGCATGACTATCGACGTATCGTATGGCCTTTTCCTGAGCTGAATGAAGACTGAAGTGAAGAGGAGTCGGGATACGGCCTAGCCCTGCCTTCGTACGGGACTAACCCCTTGATTTCATGCTCTCTCACTCTTTAGACTTCGGCTTCAAATAGCTAGACTCTACATTAGTCTAGACTAGGGCCGAGGTCTAACTTTGTCTTTAGTCTTGGGTAGATCTACTGGTAAATCTACAATTATTGGTACCTACATGATCTTGATCTAGCCAAGTCTATCCTGGACCAGATCATGCAGATGTGGACATGGCCTGATGTTGAGTGATGATGTCGAGGACTAACAAGATTCTAACGTTAGTCTGCAACTGCAAGCTGTGAGTGTTACTGGGTGAAAACTGTCTTGGGCCTGGGCTGGGGGAATGTAAACACCCAAAGACTCTAGACAATATCTATGTGTAAATTAGACTCTATAACTATGCCATATTCCTTGCCTGTCCCACTTCTCATAATAGTAATTTACCGTTTATTATCCTAATCAAAATGACATTAAGATCAGGCTTCAGGGTCTTAAACGTCGATTACCATTAAGTCCCCACTAGGTACCTGAAGTCGCCAGACATTCGCATCGCATATGTAGCGCGCGCCACGATCGGAGATCAGCTGGGGCGACGGATTTCATCGCTCTCAAAAGACACTCCCGTGTCTAATTCACCTTTTTCTTTCATAAAAACACACATAATTGTAATCCAAATGTATTTTACCATATATTGTAACAGGTGACAAAATCATTTTTAATGCGAGAATGTTTTTGATTTTGAATGGATTTCAGGTGGCAGATTAACAAAGTTTTTCAAACGCGATGATGCACAATGCATCCTACATGTTGTATGGTTGAGGGGTCTAGATATCGCGCACGAAAATTTGAAATGCTCTTATAATAGAAGTTATTCCATAATCGTACCTGAATTTCTCAATGAATATCACGAAAATGCAGAAAAATCACCTCCCAGAATCTCCTGATGATACGATGACGGAGTAGTGCGCTGTCGCTGTTTGTATGTCGGACTTTTTTTTATGTGTTCACCTTCTCGGGGTATGTAAAGATCGCGCAGCTGCCCTATGTAGTTTCATGCGTGAAAGTGTCTGCCCCTCTCTGCGGCTGTAGCGTGCTTCGGCTTTCGTAGAATATTCTCAACGATCGATCGAACAAATTACGAATTCTATCGGCTACGATCATACGAACGAGACAAGCGAGACGACACGTCTAGGCTACAACATCCTTAAAAAAAAGATTTTAAGCTAAGGTAGGTACCTTGATACCTTGATGTAGTAATCCCTTGAAGCAGCTTGTACATGAAGCTATACTGGGGTAAATTATTAGGTATAAAAATTGGAAATTTAGTGAAAAATTTGTTCCAAGAAATTGGAAATTTAGTGAAAAATTTGTTTGAAATCAAAATTTCTTACCTGCTTTCTTCTCATGTTTAGCGGTTGCCAGGTATTTTTATTCCATGGGCGTATCGGCAAATTTTGCGCTTAGTCCCACGCGTAATATTGCTTGCTATACGCAGTTACGCTATGCGCAATCATTAAGTCCCTGCGCGAGACCTAGTACCCTTACTATACATTGAAGTGTGTGTATAATACATGCGCTAATTAATACGTGGTACGCTATGGGCGGGGAACTTAAATACAGTGCCTATCGTTAGTTTGCCAACCCGGGAGTGCATAGGAAATACACAAAAGTGGCGACTAAGCAGTAATTGACGTTACACTTGACTGAAAGATCGGTCTGTATCTGGTCGTTGGGGACATGTTCTGCAGAGACTGCATCTGGCTTCACGGATCCCCTCCTAATTGTCCTATGGAGAGAGCCAATAAAGTAATAAAATGATAGAAGACTCCTTCGGAAAGATTTTAAAAAAAAAGATTAAAAAAAGACACACATTCAAAAAAACACACAACTCTTATCCTGACCTGTTGTGTTATCTACAGGGAGCCACACATACACAGAATTGTCCGTACCCACACACATATGCCTAGCCTCCTCGGTTTGCGGCAAGGCGACAGCGGTTGAATGGAGGCATACAAATACTGTATAAGATACATGTACCATTGCAGCTTCCTCATTCATCACTCTGTTGTGGTGGCTAGTAGCTTCACATGCATAATTTGCACCTTCGTAAAAACTTTAGCGACTTGTCAGACGGCATTCCATACTACAACAGCAGCGGAAGCTCGCCAGCTGCCCTGTGGCGTACTGGTTCGTGGGATACCAGTTTGGCATGATATGCGGATTGAGGTACCGATAATGTACAAAAGTGTAGGTCATCCCTAAAGTATGTGATTACCAAAATTGGACAGTGTTTTCAGAAAGTCCAGACACTTTTCCTAATACTCCTGTATGCATCTCTTTAGATCTACACAGTTTTCACTTTTCTAGCATAATGAAAGAGCACTTGACCAACCGCTTTCAGAAAGCAGGGGGAATAATTGCTACCCTTATCATATGTCAGTATCAATTGATGGAATGTGTAATTTTCATGAAAAATGAATTTTTTTGGAATTCCCTTAATATCTTCTTTATATTGTTGCCCACACATACATGTAAATCTCTAGTAATCTCCTCATCCAGCAGTTCCAACACCAAAACTTTAAAAAATTCATAACTTTTGCATCGATTGTCTGATTTTCCTCGAACTTTCACTGATGTGTTGTAGTAATGTTGCCTGCTTTCACTCAGTCCACATTTCTCTTTGGATTTTGGTTTCCTTTAAGCAATGCGAATCTCCCTAACACCTGCATTATGTTGTGCTCTAACTCTGAAAGTCACATTCATGTAAGTGATACAGATCATAGCTATTTTTGTAATCTCTGACACTAGTGTATTCTGCAGATGTACTGTACGGACTTGTGTGTGTTTGTACGTGTGTATACAGTAAGTGAGCTCCAGGAAATGCATTTCTGTACTGACTGCATTCAATTTGCCAAAATCATAGTACATTGATTTTTAGCTCCTGGTTACCGGTACTTGAAAGATACCATACCCTCATAATTCAAGTAAGATTAGATGACTGCACAGATTGTGTAGGCAGCATACACCCCAAAGCTTGCAAAGTGTGAGTTGTTTTGAGTGACGACATGAAAGTCGGCATCGAAATCAATGCTTTGTGATAACTGATTTGGTTCAGTTTATGATACTGATTGGAAATATACTACACATGTACAGTATGTAATTATTATATTTTTCATTTATATTTGAATATTAATGTTTTAAAGGGCTTCCTTACTGGCCATGCAAAAGACAACAAACAAACAAACAAACAAACGAACTGTACGGTG
Source organism: Diadema setosum (assembly GCF_964275005.1). NCBI lineage: Eukaryota > Metazoa > Echinodermata > Echinoidea > Diadematoida > Diadematidae > Diadema > Diadema setosum. Next base: position 29,047,203 of record NC_092705.1, on the reverse strand, counting down.
TAGTCCTAGTTCTGTGAATGCTTTAAATGTGGTTTGTGTGTATCAATACCCTGAAAATTAACTTTGTGACATGGAAATGCACCTAGAAGGTAACCCAATGATTTCCTCATTGTTTGTCAGTTTCTTCCATAATTTACCAAAATGCATCCATGCCTGTGTTCATTGCATCTTGTCACAATACCAAGGAATGCATTGTGAGCTGAATCTGTGCTCCAACAACTGGGCAAGGGTATGTTACAGCTACAATGTATATTTTGCTACAGCTGGTCAAGCCATTGCACACATACATATACAGCTACAAATTACTGTACACTGTATAAGCTGTTATTTTCGCAAGGGTTTAATTTTCACGAATTTCGCGAGTCACAGTTGGACCGCGAATTTAATAACACACAAATATGTCACCATATGTTAAGGTAGTAAGGCGCTTATGTAGGCCTCGGTGTAAATTCGTGAAAATAACATCTCGCGAAAATGTCCGTGACCTCCTCATTCGCGGAAATATCTGTATGCGAAAATAACAGCGTATACAGTATACATACAATGTACTACCATGAAGCTATGGCAGCTCCATGATACTACTGTACACGTACATACACTGTACATAAACATGCATGCATATATGATGGATTGTGTAAAGAGCTTGAGTGGCCAGAGGAAGAATGATCCATGAAAAATATCCGATCTCTGCAATCAATGCGTTTAGATAGTGCCTGTGAACTTGTCAAAATTCAAGATGCATACACTATTGTACCTTTTTTTTCTTCTTTTTTTTTTTTTTAGTGCAGTTTGGGATATTTTTATCATTGCTTTTACAATTGTTAAATAGAGCTTCATATCCTTATTTTATTTATTTTTTTTTTTTTTTGGGGGGGGGGGGAAATATTATTAGCACAATGCTCTACCATTTCACAATGGGTTTTTTTTTTTTCCAACATATTAATACACTTATTTCATGGAATCTCTATATTTTGGAATGGATGTAATGAAATAAAAACATACATTGTATGGGCAAAGTCTGGTGGATTAAATGAACAGTATGACCATTTGAATGTGAGTAGAAGTAAACTAACATGGTCATGCTGTATGTGGGTATCTCGAAAAAAGCTGGCTCTAACAACGTGATTTCAATTTTTCCTAGCATAATGTTAATCATTTGTTTTGTTTGTGACTGTTACCACCAGTCAGCTTCCCCTTCTGAAAGGCTAATGCACCATGTTTATGTACAATGTAGGAGAGATTGTGTTACATCTCAAACAATGGTATTCTTGAAATCCAAATATGATGTTGTTTGGTTGTTTACAGAGTTTACATTTCAATTGGAGCGTGAAAGGCTTTCTTGTGGTTATGATTAATTGTGAAGCAGAATTCGTAGTATATAGTGGTCTTAGAAATTCTTGGGGGGAAAAAATATAGTCTGAAAAGGTAAACTAACTGAGGTTATGAAATCATACTTGTAAACAAAGATTGGCTAGTGCGTGATTATGATGATTAATACACCAGTTTGTTACAATAAGACTAATTGCTATTCATACAGAATAAAGGCAGAGGCTCTATAATATGCCAATACCTACTGAGGTAAAGTGTTTGTATCATACCTACCCAAAGTGAGTATATATACACTGTATGTCCTTGAGTACAAGGAAGTAAGATAGAGATATTGGTACTGTATATCATTCCTGCCTGCTGTAGATGTTTTACTGTGCATGTTGTGGCTATTTTGAGATAAGAATATCACTGTGAAGGTACCACACTTGTCCTCATTTGCCATAGAGAGTGGCACATTTGTTCTTGCCAGTGACTTGGCGTTTTTGGCTCATTGATTCATCAAATTTGGAGCAGCTTATTCAGATCAGCATGTTTTAAAGGACAAGTCCACCTTCATATACATAAGGATTGAGAGAATGCAGCAATATTAGTAGAACACATCAGTGAAAGTTAGAGGAAAATCATCTGTTCAAAAGTTATGAATTTTTGAAGTATTTGCGCAGTCACTGCTGGATGAGAAGACTACTACAGTGTATGATGTCACATGCGTACAACGATATAAGGAAAGTAAAAAGAGAGGTTCACAAAACTTTACTTTTTGAATAAAGTGCACATTTCTTCGACTTGTTACTGACGTATATTAAGGGTAATATTATTCCCCCTGCCTTCTGAAAGAGAGAAGTTGAGTGTTCTTTCGTTATGCGAGGAAAATGGAAATATGTTGAATTTTCTTTATACTTTCTTTATATTGTTGTACTCGTGTGACATCACAAGCCAAAATAGTCTTCTCATCCAGTTGTGACCGAGCAGAAGCTTCAAAAATTCATAATTTTTGAACGGATTGTCCGATTTTCCTCAAACTCTCATTGATGTGTTTTACTAATATTGCTGCATTCACTAAACCCACATATCTATGAAGGTGAACTTGTCCTTTAAGTCCCTTCTCCTCTACAACTGACAAAAGGTTGTCTTGTTTTCTAACATGTGCAGTCAATCTCGTGTAGGTCGGAATCCAAAGAGACCAGAGAAACTCTTTGGAGTTGCAAATGTGAATTCTGACTTAGATAGTAAAATTACAATGTGTCTACATCTATCTGGGGTATAGATTTATTTGACTTTAATAGCCAGTTTTGTTTTGTTTTTTTTACTTGTTTGAGATTGACTTAAAATGTGTAGAAGATGAAGATGAATGAAGGATATCCCTTGTGGTATTACAATTACACTTTGTATGTGTTGTAGATTATCTGACAAAAGAGCAAGGTACAATATTGCTCATGTAACTTTTTGCTTCCACGTTGTTCAGGGTATGATGTGTATTATACCCCGGCTCTTACTGTACGAACTGTATCAGATACTCAGAATGTCACATTCTATGGCTCTAATGAGTTATAATGAGCAAGAAGAGTGACATACAAAAGTAGCCATGTGTAGTTGACATGTGAATGCATTCATGTTATCTTTATTTAATGCAAGAGGAAGTTGATGACACAAAATAATAATCATATGCTTTTAACCATTTAAAGTATTGTTTATGTGGACAATCTCTGTTATACATGTATTGTTCATGGTAATATACATGTACAGCTGTAGGCCTACCAGTTTTCTTGGCCCTCATGGTACATGGTACACTGTTGAAGAGGAACACGAAACTTTGATAGGAAAGGGCTAGCAGCAGCGTATTTGACACACACACACACACACATGAACATACTTCATGTATTTAACACAGGTGAACCATGAAATATGTACAATCTACTGTCCGTTAAACAGTATGGCAAGGCTTGTTTTCAGCTCTATAGGTTGTACAGTTTGATAACGAGGAAGTGGAGTTGTAACTTTGGTGGCCATCTGTGTGTGTGGGGGGGGGGGGGGGAGGGTGGGGAGGAGAGGAGAGGAAAAAATAAAAAGAAAAGGTATTGTGTGTGTGTATTTGGAACATAGCCCATGGCACATGTGCCAAGGTAATGTACAGTTGTAGTGTGTGCATTCTTCCACAAAGACATGCAAGTATTTACTGTAGATGAAAACATTGAGAAATTCCCCCCTTTTCATTTCTCGTCTTGGCGTGCCCAAAGTCATTTGATAGTTCTCTCCCCCAGTGATTCATACAGTCTCTCCCCTATAAGTCCCTTGTGAATGATTCACTTTTACGAATGACTGTGGGTTTGGATTTATACTTGGGATATTTATAAATAACTTCCCCATTCTAAATATAGACTGCACAGATTTTGTGATTTCTCAGAGATCCGAGGTATGTACAGTACTCTAAGCTAGCGCAAGAAAAAAAAGATGGTTATTTACTGTGTCAGAGGGACTCGAAATATTTCCCTCTGTACTGGATTTTGTTGTAATATTCCATAGAGTCAGGGTGCTACAAATTAAACTTTTTTTTTACCACTTGCCTGGTTGGGCAAGCAGATTTTCAAATTTGCTGCAAAACACTTGCCGAAACATTAATTTTACTTGCCCAAAAAGCCCAGGAAATTAAAACAGAAAATCATGTGTTAGTCAAGGGCTTAATAAAACACAATCTTTTGAATAAACAGCTCACGTTGATTGGCATGCTTCAACACAATGGAGTGACAAACTCAGTCCACTCAAATGTTGTCATTGCATGGCATTGGGGCTTCTTCACGTTAATGTTGGAAAGTTGCTGAAATGAAGTATTAAATGTGTTGTATCACTAAACAGCCATTGTCTTTGGACTTCTGTATGGTTGACTTTGTGGGTCTATTGGTAAGTGGAAAAGTGGCTTCAAAACTTTTGCTTGCTCCATTCGGGCAAGCATTTGTTATCGTTGTTCAAAAACACTTGCCCGAATTTGATTTTTCACTTGCCCTGGGCAATCAGGCAAGTGCTAATGCAGCACCCTGAGAGTTCGAATAATGCTTGCCATCGAGAGCAGAGGTTGGTGCAGATCATCATTGTAGAGAAACTTGCAGTGGAAATATACCAGTTCTCAAATGCCTGACGAAAAATTAATTTTTGCTCTAAAATGTTCACATGCTTGAGAAATATGTAAAATAATGCCGTAACTTAATACAATTTAAATTGGGTAACAACGATAAGTGCTAAATATTACCCAAAAGAGATTTTCTGGAAGTACTACAACCTCATAGCATACTTGTCGTGGTTGCTATGTAATTTTTTTTTTTTTTTATATAATTGGTTTTAAATCGACAATCAACAAATTGGACCACAGTAGTATCCAACAACATTCAGTGCTAGAGTGAATTGTATGCAAGTTGTTGGAAAGTGTGATGGCTAGGGCACGATTGGTTTCACAAAGCATTTTACCTACTACAGCTATACCTACTACATACTGAATGGGAAGGGCAATTTTGTAGGAATAACAAATTGTATACTATGATTAAAATCGTTTTACACCTTTAAATCTAAAAAATCCTTCAATGCAATATCCTGGGAAATTGATGAAATTGATTGGAAAATGATGAAAGATGAATTTTGAGCCTTTCTGAGAACTACTTTTTGCCTTTAATGGTATAAGGTCGACGGGGCCAACCTGGGTTTGTTTTTAACTTTTCCAAGGTCATGCTATATATCCTGTTTCAAAGAATTTTCTAACTCTAGCAAAAAAAAAAAGAAAAAAAAAAGAAATGTGGATACAGGCACACATTGTGTGCACACATTTGCAATTCTTATATTGTTTGATTTGTTAGATTCTGGTGTTGATCATATGACGATAGATATTCTTTCTGTAAATTCCACAATTATTTCTAGTTTGCCCAATTGTATTATGACAAAATACCACACCTCCAACAAACTCCCCCGGGTGGTAACCTATGCCAAACCTATGTGGTCAGCTTTTGGTCAAAATTGGACTAGTTGTGAATATTTGCGTCATGAAGAAATATATTCAGTCATTTCAATGTTTGCTGCTTGCAGGAAACAAATGACTAAGGCTGTTTAAACACAAGTGGGTTGTCAGGGAAAAGGAAAATTATGCGATTGTGTTCTCTCTTGTTTACTGTGGTAAAAGAAATTTGAAATGATATGATGGAGTCACAGATGTTGTATCATTGTAAATATGTAGATGTTTGCATTGCTGAAGGAAATTTTAAACCAATAGGGCAGCAGCAAATAGCATAATGATGCAGTCCCAACCTTGAATATTTCTGCGAGGATGTCAAATATAACCAGTATACATTCTACATTATACAATTGCTAACTGAAAAACTCAGATAAGTGGTAAGCTCCGCGAAGTGTAAGTACAACTTCCTTTGATACTATTGCAACTGATTAAGAGATTGCCCTACATGGATGTAAATACAAGTAGTGAATTGATCAGTGTTTTAGTAGTAGCCAGTTGAATTCCTTTGATACTGTTGTTACAAGTGGCGCTGTAACAAAATATATCGTTTTATGCAAACCTTCTGCAAATTTGTTCATTGCACTTTATCAGTATGGTACACCTCATCAAATTCTATTTAGACAGCTTTCTCTTTGAGATTTGTTGTGCTTTAAACCTGTGCTTCTAAAGCCCTTTTTACACTTATGTTTCTTAACCCCGTACTTTCTCTGACCCAGGACTATCGTTAGTCCCGTACCAATTTTTTCAGCTTTTTACACTCGCCAATAAGTCCTGTGCTAAGCTCTTGTCCGGGGCTAAGGAGAAAATTGACCTTTTTATACTCGTATTTCTTAGTCCGGTACTTTCCAAACCACATGCATATTCATGATTACGCTGTGCACTGTACACGTACACACACGCACCGGCAGCACTTGATTATCTCGTTTCTGATTGGTCAGTGGGGGTCGGACTTCGTTTCCGTCGCTTAGCCCCGTATTATTTTTTCGTTCTGTTTACACTTGTTTGCTTGGCACCGCAATTGCAGGGTTAGCACCGCAATTGCGGTGCTAACCCTGCTATTTTACAGGGCCAGATAGTACGGGACTATCGGTGGGGCTAGCCCACTTTGGCAAAAACGAGTGTAAACAGAAAGTGGGCTATAACAAGGAAAGTCCGGTACCAACGGTGGGGCTAAGGCCCCCCTTAGCCCCACCGTTGGTACGGGACTAAGCAAAAATTTGCAAGTGTAAAAAGCCCTTTAGTGGTGAAGATCCAGCATATGTACAATTTTAGGCCTGATCACATGCAACACTCTTTGAAATGTTAGTTTTCCATGCTTTGCATTGATAGAATTGCAAGATTGTTTTATTGAAGATTGTATGTTACGATAAGTTTTCATCATGTTTCTCTGTTTCTTAATTTTATGCTTCTTGAAATTAGGCTTTTTAGATTGAACTAATTTCTGTCAGTCGTCGGTGTGATATGCAGCGCTGTGGGTAGAGAAATTATCATGTCATTAGTTTACAATGGGACATTCCAATAGGATGTGACTGGGACACATGCTCACAAGGGATGTAGTCCCACCTGTGCATATCTGTGCGTGCATTTTATCATCAGGGAAGAGGAATTTGAAGCATTGGGAAAATATAAAAGGATGAATTTGGATTATCTAAGTAATTTGGTTGATACACCAGCATAATGGACTACTACTGTACCTCAAAGCTGTCAAAATGAAATCACAGTCCATGTCTTTAGATATGATGTACACCTGTAAACTGTGTTGTGTGTGATATGTACAAATGTACACACATGTATGTATGTGATGCTCTTCTGCTGAGAACTTTCAGAGTGCTCGATCCAAACAGATGATTTTGGTTTTTGTAGTTTGTAGAGTCTTATTATCGTGGTAACTGGGAAAACTTAGAGAATTTAAAAAGTCGATACCATCCATCAGATTGGATCCATCTTCCTAGAAGCTGATTTTTCTGCTTTGAAAGGACATTTCTTTTACTATTTCTGAGTCTCATTCTGTTTTCTGCTTCATATGCATCAAAATCATATCAACCCTGTACAGCAATGTAATATCCAAAGAGGTAGTCCATTATAACCACTCCTAGAAATAACGACAATAATACTGTTAATAATGCTTATAATAGTAATAACGGTGACATTGATAATAGCAGCAGTGGTAATTATATCAGTTCTAAGTTAGAGAAAGTCAGTTTTCATTTTGTTGTTGTAATGGTGAGTTTTCCTATGAAGCAGCTCTAAGATTGAGAAATGGTTGAATCATATCGTAAGATTTTTCACTCATGACATGAAAATATATGTACTGATTCTTTACTAGGAACTTTTTTTTTTTTTTTTAGAAATCTGAAATAACTTTGTGAGAGTGTGTTTGTCAGAGTAAAGACCCTCAGTACAGCTAAAGGGTATCATAGACTCATGTGGTACCCTGTGTGTGTATGAGGTTTGGAGGTGCAAACGTACGGTGGGAATGGCATCAGCATTGGCCTTGAGGTTCATCCGAAAATAAACCAATCCGTCCCATGATCGAGGGCACGACGCATCACCTGCCGGGTGTGGAGGGGGGTGAAAATTAAGATCCGTTTGGTCGAAGCCCCCAGTGAATTTCTCGTCGCACAGGTTGAGGGGTGCATGGAAGAGAAGATGTATTTTTTTCTCTCTCTTATCTTTTTTTTTTTTTCTGTTCTGTGTCATCCTGATGTCACAGGTTTGCCCAGAGTAAGCAACTCTAATTTGGTTTGTCAGGAGGACCAGAAAAGAAACAGACAAAAAAAAAAAAAAAAAAAAAGAATGAATAAAAACCAAAACCCCCAAACCCCTCCACAAAACTAAAAAAGGAAAACCCATCGATTAAATTATTAAGTGATGGGTCATGACAATGGTATCTTGTCTCCTACCCTAACCTTGAAACAGCAAGTCTTGATATCCCTGAAGTGTGTGCCATTAACCTCCTGCCTCATAGATTTCACATTCCCATGGACTTCATGTATGGCTCGGGTGGTTCCCATCAGCAAAGGCTTATTAAAATACATGTAGCTGTAGTGTACATACACACTATGTAAGTCAGAAAGTATTTGTAACTTGATTTTTTTTTTTTTTTAACCACCGTAGATTCGCTGTAAAACTTTTGAGACTTTCAAAAATTTCCTGTGCTCAAGTGACCACTTCATACCTAGTGAGTGAGTTCCTGATGCTGCAACTTATATCGGTTGACAGATCCTGGTTTCCCTTTCTCATCACTCATTGACGTTTTGAAGAATAATTGTTGATCAAATATTAAAGGTCCTACAATGTATTTACCTTTGCTAGCAGTGATTTAAAAAAAAAAAAAAAACTGTTCAAGATATCACATTTGATGCATATATGTGTAGGCCTGTAGTCTCACAAAACATCCAACCATATACAATTTTCACAATAAAGCCTAAAAGATAAGGAGATATCAGTATTTTTCTCAATAAAGCATAATTGTAGATGGTTTAGTTTGGAAACATTTTTATTCTAACTGTTGTCCACGTTTTGTATATTTAACAATACTAATCATCAATTTTATGAATTCAAATTTTTACAGGGGTTGTTTCTATCCCTAACTCACATTTAAGAACTATTGCACTGATGATGGGTTTTTGTGTCATCTGCAAATGGTAAATTATGCCTTTACAGGGCCTAGAACACCAGGCTTGGTCAAAATTGCAGATGTGTTGGAATCACAGTTGTCAATGTGCTTTTCATATATCAGAAATCAGTGTGTCCTGATGGTATTTGTAAATAATTTTATTTCTTAGGCTTGATCAGCAAATGTAATTCAAGGTTAAAGGTCCTGTTTACCTTTGGGAACAGTGATTTGAAAAAATTTCAAGATACAACATTTAATGCATATATGTAAGTCTGTTGTACCACAAAACATCTTTTCATATAAAATGTTCGCGATAAAGCCTAAAATATAAGGAGATATCTGTATTTTTCTCAATGAACTGTAACTGTAGACGGCTTTAGTTAGTCTGGAAACATTTTTTTTTTTAATTATTGTTCACATTTTGTGTATTGATTTTACATATTCAAATTTTTACAGTGGTTGTTTCATCCCTAACTCACATTTGAGAACTATTTTAAAGCACTAATGCTGGGTCTTTGTTTCATCTGCAAATGGTAAATTATGCCTTTAAAGTGGCAAATGTTTTAAGCACAGTTCTGCATAGCTCTATGAAGCAAATTCCTTCATACAAAGGACTTTGAACATCAGTTAAGTGGAGTTACCACTGTACGTAACGAAGTGTGAGGTGATAGAGAAAAATTCATTCTTTGTTTTCGATGT